>NW_015506698.1:98569-109969 GCF_001515645.1 Sinocyclocheilus grahami
CACACACACACACACACACACACACACACACACACACACACACACAGCCTAATCATCATAATAACCAGTGGAAGATAATCGCACACAGGAACTGAACTCTTGTTTTGAAATTGAAAATAGAACAAAGATAGGAGTAAGTTTTCAAGAAAATACTATTTCAGTCTTTTCTACTTCAAAATGTCACTTTTAATTCAATGTTTTACGTGCCATTTCTTATTATGACGGACTCATTATGAGCAGAGAAGCGCTGCTGTGTTGTGCTGAAAAACAATATGAAAAAGCTCATTTGAAACTTAAAGAAAACATAATTTACTCAACATCAGGTCTTGGTGTTGAAAAACATGGTTTTGCTCTGTTAATAGATTTAAATGTGAGCGTAAGTGATTCTCAAAGCTACTAATGAGAATATGACGGTTCGTCTGAAACGGTCTGAGGCTCAGACACACACCTGAGTGGTTTTATAAGTAATCAGAGATCTAGCTGTTTAACTGTTGAGTTTGTTCTAAGCCAGAGTAAGCGGTGCTCAAAAACATCAATGAAGGTAAAAGTGAAAAATACCTGGTTGTCAAAGAGTCTGTCGTTTAAGAAATAAACAATTAATGCTGAGAAATACAGAGTATGGCTCTAATCTCAATAACAGGGTTTCTGCAGGTTTGATGGAGGGCAATTTAATATATTGAGTCTTGTTTTCTAAATCAATAAATAATAAAAATTGTGTTAGCTTTTGCTTAAAACAAGAAACAATGTCAAGAAAAACAATAAAAGAGCATGAAAAACAATCTCGTTTTGCCTTTGAATTAATATTATTTTAAATATATCTTGATTCAAGAATGTTTAAATATTTATACTAGAAAACAAGACAAAAATACTAAGTTTTTTTTTGCAGTTTATTTGTTCTTTTTTTAAACAAACTCACTTAATTTTATTCAGTTTTACAGAAAACAAGACTTTATATCTTTTTGCATCATTTTGCGTCTCCAGTAAATGCATCTTGATGTAAGGATGTTTAGATATTTGTGCTGGAAAACAAGACACAAATACTGAGGAAGTTTTGCATGCATCATTTCATGCCATTATTTTACTGACCTATTTAAACCTTTTTAAGACCTACAGAAACCCAATGTGTGACCCTGCAGCACAAAAGCAGTGTTGAGTCGCTGGGGGATATTTGTAGCAATAGCCAACAATACATTGTATGGGTCACAATTATACATTTCTCTTTTATGCCAAAAATCATTAGGATATTAAGTAAAGATCATGTTCCATGAAGATATTTAGTAAATGTCCTACCATAAATATATCTAAACTAAATGTTTGATTAGTAATATGCATTGCTAAGAACTTCATTTGAACAACTTTAAAGATGATTTTCTCAATATTTAGATTTTTTTGCACCCTCAGATTCCAGATTTTCAAATATTGTCCGATCCTAACAAACCATACATCAATGGAAAGCTTATTTATTCAGCTTTCAGATGATGCATAAATCTCAATTTTGAAAACATTTTGGTCTGGTTTTGTGGTCCAGGGTCACATGTGTGATCGCTGTCTTAAGTGAAAAACAGAGTCTGAGTTTAACATTTTCCAAATTTAATAAGCAGTCATTTAAGCCACAATATTGAGAAATATAGAGTATGGCTCTAATTTCAATAAGTAATGTCTCTGATTTCAGGCAGAATTACAGTATCGTGAAAAACAGTGCCGGTTAGCATTTATTCTGAGAGGGTTTCGATGGAGGGATCACTGGTCAGTCTGCGCTCAGTCTCGAGGTGCCGGGATCAGCGGGTTGGCAGGGTCCCGTGTTAGGGCCATTAAATACAGACCGCCTATCTGCTCTATGAGGGAGGCAGACGGATGGAGCCGCAATAAAGGCCCGGACACTTTCATTACTGCTTTGACCTGAAGGGTCAGGCAGCACTAGCCGCAGGAGAACTAGCCATTAGCCAGCTCTCCATCAGCGCACACCTCACGCCGGACGTGATTTATTCGCACAGAGCTCAGAATGAGCCAAATCAATGGCTCTGGAGAGCGTTAGCAGCAGATACCGCCGCTGTGATGTCTCTCTGTCTTTCCAATGAATGTCATCATTCCTGCTCCACCGTCACACCTTTCACCTGCTGAGGTGAAGAGCGAAGGAGGAAGAGGAAACGTGAAGAAAATCAGACGTCAATAATCATCAGAATATGTGTGGAAGATATACCACTGTTTGTTTAAAGGGGTCATATGATTTCAAGTGTTCCTTTCTCTTTGGAGTGTTACAAGCTGATTGTCTTATTCTTATATTCTCATTATAATTTAACTCACTATAAAAGTCTGTTTTCAGCTGTGCATAATGTGAGCATCACTTCAAAAAAAATACAGAAGCTTAAAACACATTTTTCTCTAATTCCAGAAATTTCATATTTATTTGACAGTACTTTCAGTTCAACAGTCATACCTTAAAATAACTCACCTCTTAAGGGTTGGTCTTACATAATTACATAAAATATTGTTTTCTGAGAAACTGATCAAAGTGAAGTGAGTTTATGATTAAAAACAAACAAATGTGTTCAGAAAATTCTACTTAATTCAAAGGGAAAACAACTTTTCATACGCAATGACAGATACCTGTTCTTGTTTTAATCAGAAAACAAAGGATGTCTTGATGGCTGTCAGTGACATTATCCCTTTCGGCCAAGGGCCTGAGCTACATACCTTAAAATAACTCACCTCTTAAGGGTTGGGCTAGGAAGCCCAAGCCTAGGGCAGAGCTCAAGGCTTGGAATCAGAAGAAAGAGATTCCTTTAAGTGGATATGGCCAGGTGTCTAAAAAACCACACCAGACCCTGGCCTGTCACCCAGGGGGGGCTGCCACCGGTTCTGAATAAACGGCTCAAAGAACTGACTCGACAGATCTTTGGTAACAACACCCTGCTCAGAAATGTATCAACAGAGATACATTAGTTGAGTGGTGCCCAAGGCGAAAACCGGAGACCTGAGCCAACTCAGAGAAAGGAAACGAGGCTGACAGCATGTAACCCTTACCATACAGGATTTTAGAAAGTGCTCAGAATGCTTAGCGTGCACTTACCATTGAATGGATTTAGAAACACAGTTGCTTAAGGGGTAACCAAGGCTGTATTAAGCTAGCCTAGGGGCCCTTATGTGACTGTGGCACACTCACAGAACAGATTCCAAAGCATCTGCTCACAGATGCCCAGAAGTCCTCAGACACTCAATCGGGAGCGGCAGGCTCAAAGACAACTCTCTCTGCGCCCCGTGTGAATTACAGCGATGCACTGCCACAAATGAGTTTCACACTCGCTCTGCATCCTGATGGCACGACTCAGTGCTGTTTACTAAGTCCATCATCGCTAGTACACCCAAGAAAACAAACTGTGCTTTTGTTAAGCATTTGCACGGTTTTATTTAATCAGATTTTCTAAATGTATATTTGAATTCCTTCAAATGGCCATAAATCTGTTCATTGTAAAAAATTTAATCAGTTCAAATGAACCAGTGTTATTTTAGTTTTATTAATATTTTGAATTAGTTGTATTTTTGTGTTTCCATTTATATTTTAATTTTAAAGTTTGAGTAATTTTGTTGTTTTTTGCCATATTTATGGGTTTCTTTTTCTTTTAAATAATTAATTATTAATTTTTATTTCAGTTTTTGTTATTTTAGTACATCAAGTTAAACTAAATGAAAAATGTTGCTTAGCAACTACATGAAAAAATATGTTTAAGGTTTTTTATTGTATTTTTACTTCAGTTAATGTTTACTTTATTTAAAGTGACCATTTTTTTTAATGGTAGTACCCTGGTATGAACATGGTTTAAATATGTATTAGATTGGTTTAATATTTATAATGGATGACAAATGTATAAAAATGGTTATTTGTGTATATAAAACACATTCATTTATTAGTACTGTTTCATAAATATCATTCTCGTTTCATGACGAACCTTTGTTACATTATGTTTATTAAAGTGCTACGGGTAAAAATGTGATCCAAATGAATGGAAATTTTATACTGATATTTCTGTATTTCAAAACTTAAATTTTTGAGTGTAGAAGTATTACATTTGAGTTTGTAAGTGTGGCATTTTTGCGCTCATCTACTGTATTAAAGAGAGTGTCCTGCCGCTTTACTACATTTAAATAAATGCATTTGGCAGATGATTTCACCCAAAGCGACTTACGTTGCATTCAATGCTATATGCATGTTTTCCAATGCATGCATTCCCTGGGAATCGAACCCACAACCTTTGCCATGATCTACTGTTTGAACTACAGAAAAGAGATCAGATGCACCAATTTTCCATGTGCATGCAACTACAAGTAAGGATTTGTTTTTGTGAACATGGAGGGATTTTAGGCCACTAGCGTCAGTTTTGCATTAGTAATCCTCATCAAATCCATCTCCAGACTCTGTTAGGAGTGAAAACACCCATCATTTCATCACCTGTCGGTTCCTGCAGGCCGTCACGTCTCTGAAATCAAAGCGTTCGATGGCTGCCGGAGTCAGAGGCGGGCGATAATTCATCACTGCTGAAAACATCACGCTGCCATTAATCCAAAAGTAAACTAAACAAACAGTCCGTGAAAAATATGGTGTCAGCGCCCAAATGAGCACAACCTGTTTATAAACAGCGTTTCTGTGCTTTGTTCCCTGCAGCATCATCCATATGTCTCCAGGCAGCAGCAGATCTGACGCTGATCTTCTCTGTGGAGCTTCTCCTACATGAGCTGATGTTCTCTGTTCAGATCAAACAACAACACCAATGACAGGAGCTCAGGACCCGGGTGGATGGGATCAGTCGAATGACACGCCAGCGTCTCTGAGCTGAGATACCGAACACAGTACTGATCCTAGAGAAAAGAGTAAAACAACACAATCCTGCTCCTTTCAATAACCAAAGATGACAGACGCAGCCACATAAAAGTGTTCAAAGTGATGAACTGTTTAGACATTTCCTTGATTTCTTCTGAAGCTCACTGACAACCTTCAGTGTGTCGATAATATGAAGTCTGACGTCCATCCATCTTTTCCAATCATATTACTATTGATCATAGTTAGGGTTAGTGATTTAAAGCAACCCAGGACTCGAAGCACACTCTTTAAAAATAAATTGAAGGAGTCATGAAGAACCTTTAACATCGATGGAACCTTTCCATTGGTTCTTTATATAGCAAAGTACAAATAACGACAAAATTAAAATATAACAGTTTGTTTGTTAATGGGAACAGATTTGGAGATTTGTCTTCTCCAGATGTTAACTGATGGACTGGAGTGCTGTGGATTACTTGTGGATCATTGTGATGTTTTTATCAGCTGTTTTTTTATCAGTTGTGTGTGTGTGTGTGTGTGTGTGAGTGTGTGTGTGTTTGTGTGTGAGTGTGTGATTGAGTGTTTGTGTGTGTGTGTGTGAGTGTGAGTGTGTGTGTGTTTGTGATTGAGTGTTTGTGTGTGTGTGTGTGCGTGTGCGTGTGTGTGTGCGTGTGCGTGTGTGTGTGAGTGTGAGTGTGTGTGTGTTTGTGATTGAGTGTTTGTGTGTGTGTGTGCGTGTGTGTGTGCGTGTGTGTGCGTGTGCGTGTGTGCGTGCGTGCGTGAGTGTGTGTGTGTGTGTTTATGTGGTTTATGAGGACACAAATTTGTATAATAACATGGGTATGACATAGGCATTACAAGGAGAAGGTGATTTATGAGGACATTTTCAGTGTCCCCGTAGTTCAGAAGGCTTATAAATGATTCAGAATGAGTTTTTTTTTTAAATCTTAAAATGCAGAAAGTCTCCTGTGAGGGGTAGGTTTAGGGGTAGGGTTGGTGTAGGGCAATAGAATATACGGTCTGTACAGTAGAAAAACCATTACGCCTATGGAGAGTCCCCATAAACCATAAAACGTCAATGAATTCACTGCTTGTCCTGTTACGGCCATGGAGGCCGTTCATGAACTCGCTGCCTGTCCTGCTACGGACAAGGAGGCCGTTCTTGAACTCCCTGTCTGTCCTGTCACGGCCATGGATGCCGTTCTGGAACTCACTGTCTGTCCTGTCACGGCCAAGAAGGCCATTCAAGAACTCTCTACTTGTTCTGTCTCAGGCAAGTTGTCTGTCCATGTCTCTGCTCCGCCATGGCTTCCTGCTCTGCTGTCATCACCAGGCCGCCCTGCTCTACCTGCACCGCCATGGCTGCCTGATCGGTCTGCTCTGCCATGGCTGCCTGTTCTGCCTACTCCACCATGGCTCCCCGCTCTGCCTGCTCCGCCTGTTCCTCTTCACGGGCCTGGCCCTCCGTCCCTCCCCCAGTTCCGCCTCCACTCCACCACCCTCCTGGACTTTTTGGGTTTTGTTTGGGCATCTGGAGCTGCCCTTAGAGGTGGGGATATGTAATGGGGGGTTTGGGTTTTGTTTCATGTTCATGTTGAGTACTGTCAGACTCATTTTGAGCGGCATGAGGAGTTTCATTCACGTAAACCACACAAAGTGACTGACGCCACTGGATGACTGCAGGAGATGATCTGCCAGAAACATGAGAAGCTCCTTGAGGTTTTCTGTCGCACTGACCAGAAATTTATATGTGTGCTGTGTACGATTGTTGAACATAAAAACCATGACATTGTATCAGCTGCAGACCAGAGGACAGAGAAACAGGTACTGTATTTAAAATTAATCATCTAGTTACTCAGTGTAGTGATCCAGTAGTCTTTTTATTTTCTGTCTAGAGCCACAACTTAATTACACAGAACACAGAAACACTGTCAGTGTGAAGCTCTGTGTCAGTTTCACTTTTATAATACTTACGCATGCAGTAGGAAACAAGCCTTAATCTTCATGATAATTCATGTATGATTGTAACTGATCATCACTTCTAGAGTTTGAACCTACAGCCATTAGTTATCAGTTCTTCTTTTACTGGATTCATCTAGATTCATCTGTTCACATGATGATTTAGAACCAGTAATTTTCTGTGAGATTCACTATCATCTGTTTGTCCTGCAGAAGCAGCTGAAGGAGACGCAGAAGACGTTCCAGCAGAGAATCCAGCAGAGAGAGAAAGATCTTCAGCAGCTGAGAGAGGCTGTGGAGTCTCATAAGGTGAGTCTGGAGAAGAAGAGAAGTTTGTCTCCATCTCAGTTCAGACTCACTGAAGCCTGAATCACTGTGTGTCCTAACAGCGCTCTGCACAGACAGCAGTGGAGGACAGTGAGAGGATCTGTACTGAGCTCATCCGCTCCATTGAGAGAAGCCGCTCTGAGCTGATACGGCTGATCAGAGATCAGGAGAAGACTGCAGTGAGTCGAGCTGAAGGACGACTGGAGCGACTGGAGCAGGAGATCAATGATCTGAGGAGGAGAGACGCTGAGCTGGAGCAGCTTTCACACACACAGGATCACAGCCAGTTCCTGCAGGTAACAGAGATCTAGAAGAACAGGATCATAGTGGACTTGAGCAGATCCTGCTGTGACAGAGACTCACAGAGAAACATTTCATGAGTGTCTTATTATATAATCATCAGTCAGACTCTCATCTTATCATCTTCTTCTGAAAGAGATGTCCCTTACAAATGGCTTTCAGCTCTGGAAATCTCTTAGCAATCTTTCTCTGAGCTCTTTCTTCTGGAAGATATATTTAGTTGCCAAACATCACTAACACCCCCAACAGTTCAAAACTTCACTAACATTTCAGCTTTTACCTCATGTTTCCTTCCGATTTATTTCATAACTTGTGCTCCGTGCTGCTGTAGTCAGCGATATGTCACGCCACATCAAAGAAGCATTTATTGTGTAAATTTCCTGAAAAAAATGGAACGATTTGTTTGGTACACACGCGTATCAAACCAAAAGACCCATACCAAACATTTTGGGAATACTGTACCATTACACCCCTAAATGTTACATATCATCGAGGCTGAGAAAAGAACACAACGCTGCAGACAACAGGTAAATGCTGTTATCGCTGTTTTCCATGTTCATGAAGGAAATATTTTTACACCGCTTTATAAAAATGCTGGGTAGCTGGTGTTTCATGTGCGTTTGTCCAATCAGTGTACACTTACGTCACTGGCCCCAACAGTTCAAAACTTCACTAACATTTCAGCTTTTACCTCATGTTTCCTTCCGATTTATTTCATAACTTGTGCTCCATGCTGCTGTAGTCAGCGATATGTCACGCCACATCAAAGAAGCATTTATTGTGTAAATTTCCTGAAAAAAATGGAACGATTTGTTTGGTACACACGCGTATCAAACCAAAAGACCCATACCAAACATTTTGGGAATACTGTACCATTACACCCCTAAGTGTTACATATCATCGAGGCTGAGAAAAGAACACAACGCTGCAGACAACAGGTAAATACCGTTATCGCTGTTTTCCATGTTCATGAAGGAAATATTTTTACACCGCTTTATAAAAATGCTGGGTAGCTGGTGTTTCATGTGCGTTTGTCCAATCAGTGTACACTTACGTCACTGCTAGTTCCTATAGAACTGTTTTAGACCCTACTTTGAAGTAGGAGCTGATTTAGTTCCCCAAACAGAGCTACTAGAACTAAATACATTCCTAGTTCCTGCGGTGCGAACACAACAAAAACTTCCGCCAATAGTTCTAGGAACTATGAAAAGGTTTCTCCAGTGGGAAAGCACCTATAGTGTATGTGGTGAATACTAGAATCTGTAGCTCTAATGTGATGTAATGAATATGAGAAGAATGAAGCTGATGCTGTGAAAGTGCTGGATTGAGTTACTAAAGATCAGTGAAGTCACATCTGATGTTGCTGCAGGTTATTGAGTGAAGTGTGGAGCTGATGAGTTTGATTTCTGTTTTCTGTAGAGTTTCCAGTCTCTCTCAGCACCTCCTGAATCTACAGACGTAAATGATGATCTCTTCAGTTCTCTCGTCTCTTCTGATGCTCTGAGAGAATCTGTCCATCAGCTGAGAGACAAACTGGAGGATTTCTGCAAAGAGGAGCTCAAGAAGATCTCCGACAGAGGTAAACTCCTGGAGATTCATCTGCTCTCAGAAACCAGTCCATCATCAGTTCATATCATGGAGAACATCATATTAGAAATGTCTTAGGAATGGATACAGGATCATGAGAATCACACTGTTCATGTCTGTTGATTTCCACAGAAACACTCACCAACATTGCTCCCAGAAGCAGGAACCACTTCCTACAATGTAAGTCATTAAGAAAACCAGCAGAAAACTCACTGAGTGTGTTCATGTTCTTCTGTAGAAGCTGAAGGAAGAGTTTTATAATTGATGATTTGCACAGATATCTGCTCATCTGTACTGAGACACTAGCTACATTTACATGGACAATTTTTGCTTCCATTGGAATGAATTAATTCTGATTGATGAATCCGAACGTAATGTTTACACGAACGCCAAAATAAGTGATCAGGTTGATATGCGTGTTTATATGTCACAAGCTTCTGATCGGATTTAATCTTTTGACATGCGCAGACTGCGTGAATATTCAGAGTTTCCCGCTGTTGTCGCATACTGCACACTTGATATTTATCTATATCTATATTTATCTACTTATCTACTTGCATGTCCGAAATCAGTTTCATGAGTTACCTTCATGAACAAACGCTGCCTGTGAAGTCATGAGCTGATAGGCGGTGAGGCAGCATGTCAGCAGCCTAGGTTTTCGGATGCAGACGACTTCAACTGAACAATGACCGTTTACCATTTTCTCTTGGAGCTGCGCCGTGGCAGAAATTATTCCGTTTGCACCATGGTCGTTATTTCCTGCCGCTTAAATCTGTGCTGTAGTGCTATAAAAATGATTCTAGTGTAGCCAGACCTTCAGACTGACGTCTGAAGTTCTGGAATTCATGGCAGCTTTCTTTGGCCAAGCCCGCCCATGAGGCCGTTTGACCGACATGTCAAACAACCAATCACAGTTTGTTTCATTCAGCGGCACGTTTCGGGGCGTGGAAATGTTGCCTCAATAACAGACCGGTGTGTAAAACTCTCAGACGTATTTTAAAGATTCTGTGCCGCAAACTTAAATATTTTACATACTTTGAGAATCCAGCGTTTAGTTGATCCTGATAAGCGCTCGTCGTCACAGTTGTAAACACGACGGCTTCTTTTGTAAGGATTTGGCGTCACGGCATCTTTGTTTCCAGCGGAACATTAAAGAACTTGACACACACGTCTCCCGGAAATCCTGTATAATTCAACCAATCCGATGACGACTTCGAAACTCTTGAGTGTTTCCACTTTTGTGTGCCGTATGCATCAGACGTTCAGCCAACAGTCCGAGGGCGTGACGTCTGAGGCTGAGACTATATAAAAATAAAGTCGGCTTGACTAGGCTAAAGGGGACATAACACACACAGTTTTGGCCAGTCTTATGTTAATCTTGAATACCTTTAATTGTAGTATTGCGTCATTCACATCTCCGAAGAGTCTTCAGTTTTATCAGATTTATAAAAGAAAGATACAGCTTGCGATTCTCTCCGAAAACAGCCAAGCTCCTGGAGGTGAGCCGTGGCGGAGCTGAAGAGTCGAGAGACTTACACTTACTAACAATCACAGACATTTGATTCAGTTTTACAGCAGTTCTTATATGACCGGGATCTTTTATCGCTGGGGCTTCTCCATCTTCCAGACACTGTGCAAATCCAGTGTCAGAATGTACCTTGTTATAAAACATTCGTCACCGAAATTACGGGAACAAACAAACACGTTTAAGAAACTCCGTTGCTGCCTTGGAAAAACAAATTGCATCCACTGTTCACATAACACTGAATAAGGTTATCTTTCCTCACATCCAAAAACACACTCTTTAGAGATATTAGGCTTGTTCGACTTCATGCAGCGCCGCAAAGATCGGCTGCCGCCTGTCAAAAACAATGCATTCTGGTTACATTAAAATACTTTTGATCTTTTGACATGCGCAGACTGCGTGAATATTCAGAGTTTCCCGCTGTTGTCGCATACTGCACACTTGATATTTATCTATATCTATATTTATCTACTTATCTACTTGCATGTCCGAAATCAGTTTCATGAGTTACCTTCATGAACAAACGCTGCCTGTGAAGTCATGAGCTGATAGGCGGTGAGGCAGCATGTCAGCAGCCTAGGTTTTCGGATGCAGACGACTTCAACTGAACAATGACCGTTTACCATTTTCTCTTGGAGCTGCGCCGTGGCAGAAATTATTCCGTTTGCACCATGGTCGTTATTTCCTGCCGCTTAAATCTGTGCTGTAGTGCTATAAAAATGATTCTAGTGTAGCCAGACCTTCAGACTGACGTCTGAAGTTCTGGAATTCATGGCAGCTTTCTTTGGCCAAGCCCGCCCATGAGGCCGTTTGACCGACATGTCAAACAACCAATCACAGTTTGTTTCATTCAGCGGCACGTTTCGGGGCGTGGAAATGTTGCCTCAAT
>NW_015506698.1:110884-112680 GCF_001515645.1 Sinocyclocheilus grahami
CGGTGAGGCAGCATGTCAGCAGCCTAGGTTTTCGGATGCAGACGACTTCAACTGAACAATGACCGTTTACCATTTTCTCTTGGAGCTGCGCCGTGGCAGAAATTATTCCGTTTGCACCATGGTCGTTATTTCCTGCCGCTTAAATCTGTGCTGTAGTGCTATAAAAATGATTCTAGTGTAGCCAGACCTTCAGACTGACGTCTGAAGTTCTGGAATTCATGGCAGCTTTCTTTGGCCAAGCCCGCCCATGAGGCCGTTTGACCGACATGTCAAACAACCAATCACAGTTTGTTTCATTCAGCGGCACGTTTCGGGGCGTGGAAATGTTGCCTCAATAACAGACCGGTGTGTAAAACTCTCAGACGTATTTTAAAGATTCTGTGCCGCAAACTTAAATATTTTACATACTTTGAGAATCCAGCGTTTAGTTGATCCTGATAAGCGCTCGTCGTCACAGTTGTAAACACGACGGCTTCTTTTGTAAGGATTTGGCGTCACGGCATCTTTGTTTCCAGCGGAACATTAAAGAACTTGACACACACGTCTCCCGGAAATCCTGTATAATTCAACCAATCCGATGACGACTTCGAAACTCTTGAGTGTTTCCACTTTTGTGTGCCGTATGCATCAGACGTTCAGCCAACAGTCCGAGGGCGTGACGTCTGAGGCTGAGACTATATAAAAATAAAGTCGGCTTGACTAGGCTAAAGGGGACATAACACACACAGTTTTGGCCAGTCTTATGTTAATCTTGAATACCTTTAATTGTAGTATTGCGTCATTCACATCTCCGAAGAGTCTTCAGTTTTATCAGATTTATAAAAGAAAGATACAGCTTGCGATTCTCTCCGAAAACAGCCAAGCTCCTGGAGGTGAGCCGTGGCGGAGCTGAAGAGTCGAGAGACTTACACTTACTAACAATCACAGACATTTGATTCAGTTTTACAGCAGTTCTTATATGACCGGGATCTTTTATCGCTGGGGCTTCTCCATCTTCCAGACACTGTGCAAATCCAGTGTCAGAATGTACCTTGTTATAAAACATTCGTCACCGAAATTACGGGAACCAACAAACACGGTTAAGAAACTCCGTTGCTGCCTTGGAAAAACAAATTGCATCCACTGTTCACATAACACTGAATAAGGTTATCTTTCCTCACATCCAAAAACACACTCTTTAGAGATATTAGGCTTGTTCGACTTCATGCAGCGCCGCAAAGATCGGCTGCCGCCTGTCAAAAACAATGCATTCTGGTTACATTAAAATACTTTTGTCCAACTTTGATCGGCGCTGAAGCTACCCTACGATCACGTGTGCATTCAAAGTACGGTGAGAGCTAAACAGGACCAGCCGCCTAGGTCAGGCACTGCAAAAGCCTTGATGACGACACACTTTATTCACATTGGTTAGATTCTGTGATGACAAGCACGATGTGTGTTGCATGCTTATTCTAACAATTCAATTCCGATGCTCACAAATCTGTGTTTATATAACAGTAAAAGCATTTTTAGGTTATGAACTTATTCATGGCGCTGTATTAAGCAGTATAAAAAGTGTTTCTGTTGCTTTATGAAAACATTTCTGAAACATCTGTGTATCTGTGTATTGTTGCATTTAATTCACTTCATCTGTGAATGTATGCAAACACTGCGAGAGCGTCATTACCAGGAGCAGAAAGTGTCTGACTTGACTTGACTCTCTCCAGCTGGAGGCAGGCTAGCAACTCGAGCAAGTAACTGCGGAGCTGCCGAAGACTTCCGAAAACATGAAAGAAACACGTTAAGAGGCGCGCTAT
>NW_015506698.1:115728-117294 GCF_001515645.1 Sinocyclocheilus grahami
TAAGAAAACCAGCAGAAAACTCACTGAGTGTGTTCATGTTCTTCTGTAGAAGCTGAAGGAAGAGTTTTATAATTGATGATTTGCACAGATATCTGCTCATCTGTACTGAGACACTAGCTACATTTACATGGACAATTTTTGCTTCCATTGGAATGAATTAATTCTGATTGATGAATCCGAACGTAATGTTTACACGAACGCCAAAATAAGTGATCAGGTTGATATGCGTGTTTATATGTCACAAGCTTCTGATCGGATTTAATCTTTTGACATGCGCAGACTGCGTGAATATTCAGAGTTTCCCGCTGTTGTCGCATACTGCACACTTGATATTTATCTATATCTATATTTATCTACTTATCTACTTGCATGTCCGAAATCAGTTTCATGAGTTACCTTCATGAACAAACGCTGCCTGTGAAGTCATGAGCTGATAGGCGGTGAGGCAGCATGTCAGCAGCCTAGGTTTTCGGATGCAGACGACTTCAAACGAACAATGACCGTTTACCAGTTTCTCTTGGAGCTGCGCCGCGGCAGAAATTATTCCGTTTGCACCATGGTCGTTATTTCCTGCTGCTTAAATCTGTGCTGTAGTGCTATAAAAAATTAGTCTCGCGTAGCCAGACCTTCAGACTGACGGTTGAAGGTCTGGAATTCATGGCAGCTTTCTTTGGCCAAGCCCGCCCATGAGGCCGTTTGACCGACATGTCAAACAACCAATCACAGTTTGTTTCATTCAGCGGCACGTTTCGGGGCGTGGAAATGTTGCCTCAATAACAGACCGGTGTGTAAAACTCTCAGACGTATTTTAAAGATTCTGTGCCGCAAACTTAAATATTTTACATACTTTGAGAATCCAGCGTTTAGTTGATCCTGATAAGCGCTCGTCGTCACAGTTGTAAACACGACGGCTTCTTTTGTAAGGATTTGGCGTCACGGCATCTTTGTTTCCAGCGGAACATTAAAGAACTTGACACACACGTCTCCCGGAAATCCTGTATAATTCAACCAATCCGATGACGACTTCGAAACTCTTGAGTGTTTCCACTTTTGTGTGCCGTATGCATCAGACGTTCAGCCAACAGTCCGAGGGCGTGACGTCTGAGGCTGAGACTATATAAAAATAAAGTCGGCTTGACTAGGCTAAAGGGGACATAACACACACAGTTTTGGCCAGTCTTATGTTAATCTTGAATACCTTTAATTGTAGTATTGCGTCATTCACATCTCCGAAGAGTCTTCAGTTTTATCAGATTTATAAAAGAAAGATACAGCTTGCGATTCTCTCCGAAAACAGCCAAGCTCCTGGAGGTGAGCCGTGGCGGAGCTGAAGAGTCGAGAGACTTACACTTACTAACAATCACAGACATTTGATTCAGTTTTACAGCAGTTCTTATATGACCGGGATCTTTTATCGCTGGGGCTTCTCCATCTTCCAGACACTGTGCAAATCCAGTGTCAGAATGTACCTTGTTATAAAACATTCGTCACCGAAATTACGGGAACAAACAAACACGTTTAAGAAACTCCGTTGCTGCCTTGGAAAAACAAATTGCATCCACTGTT
>NW_015506698.1:117935-119009 GCF_001515645.1 Sinocyclocheilus grahami
AACAGTGTAAATAACTCAGAATGCATGAAATTACATTAGACCCCCGTTAAGTGCAGCATATTGAAGCGACAAGCGTGTTGCCAGTGACAACTGATAAGTACCGCACATGCATGAACTAGCACAAGCATTTAACTGAAAACAACTTAATGAGTCCAAGCAACACGGATAGCCTTAGCAACACGCATGTTGCAAATAACCTGAGAGCATTAAATGGAACTTAGCTTGTGAAGACGTTCGAGAGAGTGAAACATGATCTCTTGATATCCTTCTTGATGAAGTTCCCATCTGAACTTGTTCTTGAGTTGGTCACATAACTTGTGGAGTCCATGACATTAATGTAGCGATGTGTGAAATAATGCTAACTCAGTCACTTCCGAATCAGGCAGCTTATAGGCCTAATCAATGCAGAGAATTCACGTGTTCAAGTTAACGAACTTGAATGAATCGGAGGTGAGACCATTGGGGAAGCGAATTCCACTTCTCTAAATTCCCGATTCCAAGTGATGATGGTGTTTTGCCTGCCTAATTCGCCATTTAATTAGCTATTGAGCAATGCGAAAACTGCTGATAATACTGAGGGACCTTATATATGAATGCTTAGATAGGTGTCGTATTCCCATAGCTAGATGGGGATCAGCTGAGAGTCAGCTGATGCGAGCTTGACTAACGTGCCCTGCCAGAACTAACGCTACGCTAGATTTTAGCTGTGTTAGCATTTGAAAAATGTGCTGAAAAAGCATAGTGTTTTGCAAGTTGTGGAGTATGAATGACAAAAGTGTTCATGGATTTTGAGAAATGTGGTCATTGAATGCATTTTGTCTGAAAGCAATGAAAAATGATTCACAGTTTGTTTAGCATAGACTTCTGTTTCACTGAACGTGTGAACAGATTTGAAAATGTGTTCAATACTTCAGTTAGCAATTGAAAAAACTAATGTAAGAAAGATTGTTTAGAATGTCATTAAACAAATGCACTAAAAGTGTGTGTCTGTGTGTGTGTGTGTGTGTGTGTGTGTGTGTGTGTGTGTGAGTGTGTGTGTGTGTGTGTGTGTCTGAGTGAGTGAGTGAGTGAGTG
>NW_015506698.1:126909-133084 GCF_001515645.1 Sinocyclocheilus grahami
ATTTGGTTTGATTATTGCTTTCAGGATTTTTAGCCAGGTTTGAATTGGACTTTCATATTGATTTGTTTGGACGTGCATTGAATATTGTTTTCAAGGGAAGATCGGCAGCTGCGCTACAAAGCCGAGCAAACTCTGAAGTAAAGAGTTAACTTGACAAGGTGTCTTAAAAATGCGGTGCGTTTGATGGATAAAAGTGTTCTGATTGGCCTGTTGTGTTCTGAGTGACGCACGGCCAGGCCAACCACAGGTAACTAGGGTCAGCGACGTCACAGTGCTAGCTGGAGGCGGCCCATTCAAACCAGCGCAGGTTCGGCTACATAAGGAGCTTAAAATATCATCTTGTTGTGATGTTGGGTGCCAGAATCACGTAATACAGCCTCAAATTAGAAATTTGATCACATATCTCCTGCCACTGCCAGACAAAAAACCGACGACAGCTGTGGTTAAACGCGATAAAACGAGAAGACTGGACAGAAACGATCGTCAAATAATGCTCGCATTTGCAGTGCTCACTTCTTATCAGAAAAGGTTCAATAAAGTATTGTCTTTTGTTGTTATGTCTATGTTTCTTGCATCTCACAACTATGTCGTGTATGAAATAATGTCTGTGTGCATGTGTGTAAAACAAACTGACGATTTATATATAATCATTTGTAATTGTATATACATGGTTGTGATTATTTGTGTCTGGAACAATACTGTAGCTGGAAAAATAGTTGCCTGCTGAAATTGAAATGTATAAACATCTTCACCATGACTAGATAGACACGGTGAGTTTGTCTTTAGTATACACGCTAGATGTGATCACCTCAGAGTAACAATCCTGTCAGATCATCCATCCTTTGAGAGAGAGTGTAACGTTACAGCTCGGCCGATCTGGTTTCGTGGTTAAAGTTAACCTCTTCGACATGTTTCCGTGTTGTTGTTGTTGCTCAGCAATGGCATGGACGCGATGTTGTCTGGGGGTGTGGCTAAAGGAGAGCGGGACGGTGGGCGGGGCTCGGGGTGGTGACTGAAGGCGGTGACTGTGTAGTTCTGATGCCAACTTTTTACGGAAGTCACAATGGTTCGTGTAAAATCACAGCTACTTTAAGCAGGCTGTGTGCATTTTACTGTGGACTGACTGTTTTGATGCTTATATGGTAGTTACACAGCACCTAGACCTCAGTTATCATGAAAAAAGCCAGGAAATTTCAGTTTTTACAATATGGGACCTTTAGGAAAAACTGTATATTAATGACGCTATTAATATATAATGCTGAAATTAAATAAATTAAAATATGCAAAAAAAAAAAAAGTACTTATTTTTTTTCTGCTACTTGCAAAGGCAACATAAACTATATAGAAAAAACAAAACAAAAAGAAACAGAAAATAGAATCAGTGATCCTAAAATAACTAATGGTAAAGGCATTATTCCACACATGCAGAAAAGCAAGAGCACTAGTGAGAGTAGTGTGCTAGTGTGATTGTGAACACAGCCGCTGTGTGACAGCAGTGATGAATCTCTCATCTCCTCCCCCTCACACTGCAGCGCACACACACACACACACACACACACTCTCTCTCACACATACACACTCTCTCTCTCTCTCTCACACACACACACGTTTGAATTGGACTTTCATATTGATTTGTTTGGACGTGCATTGAATATTGTTTTCAAGGGAAGATCGGCAGCTGCGCTACAAAGCCGAGCAAACTCTGAAGTAAAGAGTTAACTTGACAAGGTGTCTTAAAAATGCGGTGCGTTTGATGGATAAAAGTGTTCTGATTGGCCTGTTGTGTTCTGAGTGACGCACGGCCAGGCCAACCACAGGTAACTAGGGTCAGCGACGTCACAGTGCTAGCTGGAGGCGGCCCATTCAAACCAGCGCAGGTTCGGCTACATAAGGAGCTTAAAATATCATCTTGTTGTGATGTTGGGTGCCAGAATCACGTAATACAGCCTCAAATTAGAAATTTGATCACATATCTCCTGCCACTGCCAGACAAAAAACCGACGACAGCTGTGGTTAAACGCGATAAAACGAGAAGACTGGACAGAAACGATCGTCAAATAATGCTCGCATTTGCAGTGCTCACTTCTTATCAGAAAAGGTTCAATAAAGTATTGTCTTTTGTTGTTATGTCTATGTTTCTTGCATCTCACAACTATGTCGTGTATGAAATAATGTCTGTGTGCATGTGTGTAAAACAAACTGACGATTTATATATAATCATTTGTAATTGTATATACATGGTTGTGATTATTTGTGTCTGGAACAATACTGTAGCTGGAAAAATAGTTGCCTGCTGAAATTGAAATGTATAAACATCTTCACCATGACTAGATAGACACGGTGAGTTTGTCTTTAGTATACACGCTAGATGTGATCACCTCAGAGTAACAATCCTGTCAGATCATCCATCCTTTGAGAGAGAGTGTAACGTTACAGCTCGGCCGATCTGGTTTCGTGGTTAAAGTTAACCTCTTCGACATGTTTCCGTGTTGTTGTTGTTGCTCAGCAATGGCATGGACGCGATGTTGTCTGGGGGTGTGGCTAAAGGAGAGCGGGACGGTGGGCGGGGCTCGGGGTGGTGACTGAAGGCGGTGACTGTGTAGTTCTGATGCCAACTTTTTACGGAAGTCACAATGGTTCGTGTAAAATCACAGCTACTTTAAGCAGGCTGTGTGCATTTTACTGTGGACTGACTGTTTTGATGCTTATATGGTAGTTACACAGCACCTAGACCTCAGTTATCATGAAAAAAGCCAGGAAATTTCAGTTTTTACAATATGGGACCTTTAGGAAAAACTGTATATTAATGACGCTATTAATATATAATGCTGAAATTAAATAAATTAAAATATGCAAAAAAAAAAAAAGTACTTATTTTTTTTCTGCTACTTGCAAAGGCAACATAAACTATATAGAAAAAACAAAACAAAAAGAAACAGAAAATAGAATCAGTGATCCTAAAATAACTAATGGTAAAGGCATTATTCCACACATGCAGAAAAGCAAGAGCACTAGTGAGAGTAGTGTGCTAGTGTGATTGTGAACACAGCCGCTGTGTGACAGCAGTGATGAATCTCTCATCTCCTCCCCCTCACACTGCAGCGCACACACACACACACACACACACACTCTCTCTCACACATACACACTCTCTCTCTCTCTCTCACACACACACACACACACACACACACACACACTCTCACATACACACACACACACACACACTCTCACATACACACACACACACACACGCTGGCACTGTGTGGAGAAAACACTTAAAATCTAATAAAGCACACAGGAAACGCACAGCCATGCAAACACCGCAGCTCCCATAATGCTCTCTGCCTCTCCTCATGGCTGCAGATCACAGATACATATAAATAGCAGGAAATCAGAAGCAGGCGGCCGAGGAAGCGAGATGAAATCATATTTAATTTAGCAAAGTAATTACCATCAGGTCACTGCAGATCAGCTCAATTTGTCTTGCTTCATTTGCAACTCTGCAGGAGAAATTACAGTTAAAAACGCATGTGTGTGTGCTGTGTTTCAGAACATGCCATAGAGCATCACAGCAACAACACACACATCACTTACAACATCGGTTAATGCATCAAGATAAACCAGCAAAGAGCAAGATATTTATTAACCTGACTGTTAGTTCATCAGGCTTTCTGCAGGGTTTATGTACTTTAAAAAAAAGAATAAGATACATTGAGAAGCAAAATTACATAAGAAGTCTTGATAAATTGATCAAAAATAAGCGAGTTTATGATTTAAACAAGGACAAATATCTGTCAATGGGGTCAATAAATAAATTAACCTGATAGGAAAACAAGTTTTCAATTCCACATAGTCAGATATTTGTTCTTGGTTTAAAGCATAAACTCACTTCATTTTATTTAGTTTATTGGAAAACAAGACTTATTATTGAGCATCTTCAGGAAATGCATCTTGAATTAAGGATGTTTCTAGAAAACAAGACAGAATGTAACGAATCATCCACTGAAGGCGAGCGTAAGTGAGAACCCAAGTGCAGTTTATTTACAGGTGATATCCAAACAAGAAACACAGACTTGACTTGAACAGACATAGCATGAGCAGACTTGACATAAACGGACTAGACTCACCAACAGTGGGTTAAATACATTCAATACACGACGAGGGCACAATGGGAACATGAAGCTATTAATAGGAAACGAGGGTCACATGACAAGAACAAACCAATGGGAAACAAGACACATGACTAAGACAACCAATCAGAACATGACACAATGAACAGGGGAACCAATGGCATGAATACATGAGGGCAAGGGAAGCATGACACAAACAGGGACCATGAAACAATTACAAAATAAAAGACATGGAAAACATTAACATGAAACAAAACATCACATTACATATCCCCCCCTCTAAGGGCGGCTCGAGCAAGCTATGGCTTGGCAGACGTGACGTGAGCTGGCCCTGGGGTTGCGGACATGACGTTAGCAGACTCTGGCTAGGCAGACATGACGTGATCAGGTTTTAACATGGTGGACATGACATGAGTAAATTTGGACTTAACTGGCATGGTGTTAGCAGGTCCTGGAGTAGCAGGCATGACGTTAGCAGGCTTTGGCTTGGCAGGCATGACGTGAGCAGAACTTGGTGTAGCAGACATGACGGGAGAAGGCTGTGGCTTGGCAGGCATGACGTGAACAGGCTTTGGGGAAGTGGTTTGGTGACATTAAATGAGAAGTGTCCTTACTTAAACCAAAACGAAAGATGGCCTTAAGGAACGTTTCATTAAAATCTCCCTGGTGATAAAGTCCACAAAAATCCTCCACATAATCCTCAATGGAGTGATTACCTTGACGGAGGCGAACTAGGCAATCTGCTGGGTTCATTGTGGAGGTCGTGTATTCTGTAACGAATCATCCACTGAAGGCGAGCGTAAGTGAGAACCCAAGTGCAGTTTATTTACAGGTGATATCCAAACAGCAGATTACAACATCAATACACCACAAAGAACAATGGGAACATAAGGGCTATTTGTACCAAACAAGAAGGGTCACATGACACAAACCAACCAATCAACCAATGGAACTGAGAACCACATGACAAGACCATAAACCAATAAGCACAAGACACGACTAAAACAACCAATCAGAACATCAGAACATAACAGGGGAATCACATGACAGAACATGACTGAGGCCTGACTACAAAATAAAAGACATGAAAACAATGAACAAGAAACAAAACCCAAACAACACATTTCCCTGAGCAAACTCCTAATTTGCTCTTTAGTTAGTAAGGTAGTTGTAAGGTAGTTGATTAAGGGATCTAAAATATGGTCATTCAGAATAAGGCATTAATATGTGCTTTATAAGTACTAATAAACAGCCAATAACCTAGTAATAAACATGCTATAAACAATTAGTTAACAGTGAAAATTGGTCCTTAAAATAAAATGTTACCGGAATCACTTTTAGAACAATTTTTTCCTAAGCTGATGGACGATAAAAACATTGACAGCCATCATGCTTTTAAAGAGTTTTATAATATTGCCCATTGGTGTGGACAGTAGCATTTTTATTGTTATAGTAATCTTTATAGTTATCGTTCTTGGTGTGAACAGGCCTTAAAAGACCTTTGTCAAACACATTAAAAATCGTACCGACCCCAAACATTTGAACAGTAGGGTACAAAACAGTTAACATCCAGTCATGATTATTTATGTGAAGTGATATAACGCACATATCTGAGTGACTTAGATTTCTTTAGATTTCATTTACTGTATATTCCACACTTGTCCAGTATTAACCCCTGATGAGCAATTAATTGAAAATGTTCAACATTATTTGTATGAATTGTGCCCTGTAGCATTCAATGCTGGTATGTCATACAAAACAATTTTTGAAGTTGATAAAACACACAGACACAGGGATGCAGGATTCACTTCAAATCTACGCTTATAATCAGGCAAACAGACATTTTTTTTCCTCCAATTTCTTGACATTTTACTTATTATTTTAGAATTTACTTTCATGTTCTATCACAGCAAATTATAAAACAAGACAGACATCAGCAAAAGAGATCAGTCACTCCCGAGAGACATGCACTCTATAGGGAGTGACTGATCTCTTCTGCCGATGCTGTGTGCATGTGTGTGTGTGTGTGTGTGTGTGTGTGTGTG
>NW_015506698.1:136779-138901 GCF_001515645.1 Sinocyclocheilus grahami
TGTATGTGTGAGTGTGTGTGAGTGTGTGTTTGTGTGTGAGTGTGTGTGAGAGAGAGTGTGTGTTTGTGTGTGTGTGTGTGTGTGTGTGTGAGTGTGTCTGAGTGAGTGAGTGAGTGAGTGAGTGAGTGTGTGTGTGTGTGTGTGAGTGTGTGTGTGTGTGTGAGACACAGAGCCTCATGTTTTTGTGCTCTGGACACACATGAAGGTGTGTGTGTGATATTCAGAATGCATTAACGGCCTGCCCTTTAAGAGTGTGTGCACTGAGGTCAGTGTGTGTGTGTCTGTGCCACTCTCTCTCTCTGTCTGTGTGTGTGTGTGTGTGTGTGTGTGTGTGTGTGTGTGTGTGTGTAAAGGGCAGTCTGTGCATGTTTATGAGCTCTGGATGATGTGCTCCAGCGGCCCCTGGAGGCCCCGCATTAATAAACACAGCAGGACTCGACCCTCATCTCATCACTGAAACACTCCGCTCATTCTCTCACCATCATCTTCATCATCTTCTTCATCATCATCATCAGCGGCTCCCCACAGTGTCCCTCATCAAACACACCTGATTCATCAGCAGCTGAACACGCGGGTCTCCAGGAAACACATTCATCTAAACGAACACATGAACACATTTATAAACATAACAAAGCTTTCTGTGTCTGTTACACAACAACCGCTTTAAGGCAATAGACAGCACACTTCAGGAGCTGATTACTTATGTTAATTACAGCAAAATTGTTTTGTAATACAATTTTTCTGAAATATTTTGTTTAAATCATGCATTATTTAATTAATTATGCATGAATGTGCATACATCTCAAAAACAGAAATCTGAACATAAAGCAAGGTTGAAATTTCTTGTTTGAGTTCGTCAACATATTAGAGTTAAAGGTTCTTCTAGAGGGGATTGTGGATTTCTCTTTTATCACTCCATAAATCAGAAAATACTGTCAACAGAGAAAACTGAGAAAACTCATTTTCAGCATGGTTTTAGGCGTATGAATAAACCTTCAGAATATAGAGAAGAATAAAACCGTAAAGTTTGGTGTGTGTAAGAGAAAAACCATTCTTTAAAGAACTGAAATCTACAGACGCAATAAAATAAACACTTAAATGTGTATTTTGGATTTTTTCTTTACACTAGTCTGAATGAAGACATGATATGGAAGCAAAATAGACCTCAAAACAGGACAGTGCATGAAAACACACTGGTTTTGCCAGAAGTGCCTCGACTTAAAGTATAATAAAATCAGTAACTGTTATTAGGAGTGACGTAATAACGTACCGCATGATTCAAAGCATTTCCTCAGAGTAACAGTGAAGAACATGTAGAAGGAGCATCATCAGTCTGAAACAAACAAACCACCCTAGAAAAGGAGAAATAAACAGCAGCGACTGAACAAACGCCTGACTGATGTGAAGAAAGGGCAAACTGAGACGACCTGCGGAGGAAAGTCATGACATCCACTTACTCTCACGATTCCGACACTCGCTCTCTGTCTGTCTGTACTAGAGCTCACTGAAGAGTGCTTCTCTCACTACAGCAGAGGCTCTTGAACACAGAAAGCGTCTGACTGTGGCTTGCTGATCCTCCTCAGTGACCTGGATGAGAGTGTGTCAGATGTGAGTGTTTTCTCATCCCGTCACACCTGCAGCGTCCACCGAGGATCTGCTGACTAATGGGCTGAGAAACAGGCGATTATTAATAATAATAACCATCAACATCAGTTAGTGCTTACAAACAGGGTGAACGCAGCTGAAGTATGACACTGCCTTATAATTTATCACGGGCGGCACTGTAAAACACGACAGCTCAGTCCCTCACACAATTGCACTCGCAAGACCGAGAAATATTAAAGAAGTGAGCCACTTTACAAAATACGCATCTTACTGCATTTGTTATTTTTGAAACGAGTGAGTGAGTGTGTGTGTGTGTGTCTGTGTCTGTGCGAGTGTCTGTGAGTGAGTGAGTGAGTGAGTGTGTGTGTGTGTGTCTGTGTCTGTGCGAGTGTCTGTGAGTGAGTGAGTGAGTGAGTGAGTGAGTGTGTGTGTGAGTGTGTGAGTGTCTGTGAGTGAGTGTGTGTGTGTGTGTGTGTGTCTGTGTCTGTGCGACTGTGCGAGAGTGAGTGAGTGAGTG
>NW_015506698.1:139051-141760 GCF_001515645.1 Sinocyclocheilus grahami
TGTGTGTCTGTGTGAGTGTGAGTGTCTGTGTGAGTGTGAGTGTGTGTGTGTGTGTGTGTGTGTCTGTGCGAGTGTCTGTGAGTGAGTGAGTGAGTGAGTGCGTGTGTGTGTGTGTGTGTGTGTGTGCGTGTGTGTGTGTGTGTGTGTCTGTGCGAGTGTCTGTGAGTGAGTGAGTGAGTGAGTGCGTGTGTGTGTGTGTGTGTGTGTGTGCGTGTGTGTGTGTGTGTGTGTCTGTGCGAGTGTCTGTGAGTGAGTGAGTGAGTGAGTGCGTGTGTGTGTGTGTGTGTGTGTGTGCGTGTGTGTGTGTGTGTGTGTCTGTGCGAGTGTCTGTGAGTGAGTGAGTGAGTGAGTGCGTGTGTGTGTGTGTGTGTGTGTGTGCGTGTGTGTGTGTGTGTGTGTCTGTGCGAGTGTCTGTGAGTGAGTGAGTGAGTGAGTGCGTGTGTGTGTGTGTGTGTGTGTGTGCGTGTGTGTGTGTGTGTGTGTCTGTGTGAGTGTATGTGTGTGTGTGTGTGTGTGTGAGTGTGAGTGTGTGTGTGTGTGTGTGTGTGTGTGTGTGTTCAGATTCAGATGAGTCTCAGCACACAGCCGGTGAACTCAATCTCCTCCGGTCTCTCGGTCAGTGGGTCTCGTCCCTGCGGTCACAGCTGCTGAAGAGGCCTGGAGAAAATAAAACACACACATTTGTTCTTCTATCAGAGTTCTTCTGTTTCTATTCTGAACCAACAATATTTTCAACCCATACACATCCACACAAACCTCTCTGTGTTTAGCAAGCTCATAACACCACATCTAATCAAGGAACAAATCAGACTACTTTTATGAATTTCTATAGCGCTTTACATAACACAGACTATTTCAAAGCAGCTTAATAAACTGAAAAATAACAGTATTAATGTTCATCAAATATGATACAAACTCAACTTCTGCTGTAAAGCAGCTCTACAGAAGACAATAGTGTCATTATTCAGATCAATTCAGTTCAGTTCAATAGCATGGTTTATGTCCTCATATCTGACCCATAAGTGTGTTGTGTAATGACTCAGATGTCAAAGTGCTTTTAAAAGCATCAATCGCACATCAATCGCCATGTTGACTAGAATCAAACGTGTGTTCATGTTCACAATAATCACACATAGGACAGATCAACTACATGACAGTAATGTGTTTGTGTCGCTCAGTCAGATCCAGTTGCGCGTAACCTAACCACAACCTAACCATTCAGTCAAAATCAAGCACGTCATCAGAGAGATTGCAACACGAGCTAATTTTCAGTAAAAGCTAGATAATGGACTGTAAAAAAAGGAAAGGCAGTGCAGAAAAACTTTGAGAAAGGAAAAAAAGGGCTTAAATCCGACGCTGCTAAATGCATAAAATTAACCGAACTAGGTTACACTTTACTTGAAGGGGTGTGCATAAGACTGACATGACACCTACATAATCATGACATGACACATATCATGAATATGAAGGTTTTTTATGCATGTTTATGACAACTGTCATTAAGTGTCATTCGCTCAGTTATGTAATTTTTAATGCAAAGATGACATTGTTTGAGATGTCTATGTTATGGGCTATGGTTAGGGGTAAGGGTAGGGGTAGGGTTAGGTCAAATAATGTCATATTTGCATTAAAAATGACATAACTGAGCGAATGACACTTAATGACAGTTGTCATAAACACGCATAAAACCTCCTTCATATTCATGATATGTGTCATGTCATGATTATGTAGGTGTCATGTCAGTCTTATGCATACCCCTTCAAGTAAAGTGTTACCCCGAACTCCTTTCAAAAGATTTAAATTCGGCTGCTACAGAGGAGAACAGTTAGTGCCGCAGCCAGCGGTAAGAAGAAAACAAAAAGTACAGCTAGCACAAGTCATTTTCACACTACTTCTGCCAGTGAGCTCCTGTTTTTTTTTTTTTTGACAGTAGCCTACATTGTATTAAACAGTTGTAAGCTTAGCGTAGAACCCCAGTATATTTTAAAATGTCATTGCTTCGTGATAATTGGTTAACTTAAGTGTTAACGAGCCTGTTACTGAATTGCATGACTGAAATATCAGCAGATAAAGTGGGATTTTGGGTAAAAACTCATGTAGGCTACTTGCAATATAGTCTAACACATCAAAAACCTATAGCAATAGCCATAGTACTATAGACATTTGTAATGAACTTTACTTTGAATACGTAGATAGTCATATATTAAAAAAACTTTTAATTAAAAACATTGAGCATGCATACAGTACATAAGTTTACAGTATGCAATTAATCCTTAGGTAGGGTGGACTGCAGAGTCAAGTGTCATGGAAGTAGGAAGAAACAATGAGAGAGACACACCCTGATACAAACGCTGCCAGTTTCTTAATAATCAGAATCAGAATCAGAATCAGAATGAGCTTTATTACCATGTATGTTTACACATTAGCTTCCACAGAATGACAGTGACAGAACAAAAAACACAGATAATAAAAAAATAAATGAAAAAATGGAACAAGTATATAAGTATATAAGGAATACAAATCGACAATTGTATGTACAGGTATATACTGTAACAATAGACAGTTGTATGCACAGGTATATTATGTGCAAATTGAAATGTAGACTGAGTATGTGTGTTAGATAAATAAGTGTATGAGTGAATAAATAGTGTGTGTTCCACAGTTATTGTCAAGTGTTCATGAGATGGATTGCCTGAGGGAAGAAACTGT
>NW_015506698.1:143239-144588 GCF_001515645.1 Sinocyclocheilus grahami
ACATAATCATGACATGACACATATCATGAATATGAAGGTTTTTTATGCATGTTTATGACAACTGTCATTAAGTGTCATTCGCTCAGTTATGTAATTTTTAATGCAAAGATGACATTGTTTGAGATGTCTATGTTATGGGCTATGGTTAGGGGTAAGGGTAGGGGTAGGGTTAGGTCAAATAATGTCATATTTGCATTAAAAATGACATAACTGAGCGAATGACACTTAATGACAGTTGTCATAAACACGCATAAAACCTCCTTCATATTCATGATATGTGTCATGTCATGATTATGTAGGTGTCATGTCAGTCTTATGCATACCCCTTCAAGTAAAGTGTTACCCCGAACTCCTTTCAAAAGATTTAAATTCGGCTGCTACAGAGGAGAACAGTTAGTGCCGCAGCCAGCGGTAAGAAGAAAACAAAAAGTACAGCTAGCACAAGTCATTTTCACACTACTTCTGCCAGTGAGCTCCTGTTTTTTTTTTTTTTGACAGTAGCCTACATTGTATTAAACAGTTGTAAGCTTAGCGTAGAACCCCAGTATATTTTAAAATGTCATTGCTTCGTGATAATTGGTTAACTTAAGTGTTAACGAGCCTGTTACTGAATTGCATGACTGAAATATCAGCAGATAAAGTGGGATTTTGGGTAAAAACTCATGTAGGCTACTTGCAATATAGTCTAACACATCAAAAACCTATAGCAATAGCCATAGTACTATAGACATTTGTAGTGAACTTTACCTTGAATATGTAGATAGTCATAGTCATATATTAAAAAAACTTTTAATTAAAAACATTGAGCATGCATACAGTACATAAGTTTACAGTATGCAATTAATCCTTAGGTAGGGTGGACTGCAGAGTCAAGTGTCATGGAAGTAGGAAGAAACAATGAGAGAGACACACCCTGATACAAACGCTGCCAGTTTCTTAATAATCAGAATCAGAATCAGAATCAGAATCAGAATGAGCTTTATTACCATGTATGTTTACACATTCAAGGAATTTGTTTTCGTGACAGAAGCTTCCACAGTGTAACAGAATGACAGTGACAGAACAAAAAACACAGATAATAAAAAAATAAATGAAAAAATGGAACAAGTATATAAGGAATACAATTATACAAATCGACAATTGTATGTACAGGTATATACTGTAACAATAGACAGTTGTATGCACAGGTATATTATGTGCAAATTGAAATGTAGACTGAGTATGTGTGTTAGATAAATAAGTGTATGAGTGAATAAATAGTGTGTGTTCCACAGTTATTGTCAAGTGTTCATGAGATGGATTGCCTGAGGGAAGAAACTGTTCCTGTGTCTGGTCGTTCTGGTGCTCAG
>NW_015506698.1:145085-148001 GCF_001515645.1 Sinocyclocheilus grahami
GACAGGGCCCACTGCCATATATATATATATATATATATATATATATATATATATATATATATATATATAACAATTATTATATTATTGTTGCTTTTGTTAAAACAGTCACGAGATGGTCACAAGATAAATATTCTGTTTCTTATCCCCAGTAGGCTGTTTTATTCAAACAATTATGAACATTTTTGCATTTAGATACAGAAGAACTTTGCCTGTTGGATATTAAAAACAAATGAACAAAAAAAAATCTCCATGTCTGCCATGCAAATCAACTGTTCCTGCTCATCTCCAGACTGGATCACTTCTCTCTCTTTTTATTTTCTGCGACATCGCGGCAGGAACAACATACAAAATATGACAGCGATAATCTCAGGTAATTATGTGGAGATTATGTGCTTTATTCAATGTTAAAAGTGTCTAATGTGAGTTTGAATATTATTCTGCATGATCTTTATAGCCATAGTGAAAGCAACAATAGATATTTTACCTCAGATCTTGAAAATAAATTAAAGCAAACTTATGTTATGTATGTTAAAACTGTGAACTTACTATGAACCAACACGTGTATTCCATAACAAAGATGGTATCAGTCACTCACTCACTCAAAACTGTTCAGTCCATTCACATCATCTATGTTTCGTGTCCACTTTTCTTTTCTACACACTCGCCATATTTTTGCTGTCACATCGTATCTACACTGGGCGCAACAAAGCATTGCAAAACATTTGAACTTTGTGTCAGTACATCATAAATAGAACGAGTCAGCAGTTTACTGTCGGGGATTTGTCTGTCCGCGCTGCATCCAGTGTAGACAGCATCACTGATTATAATGGGTTCTATTGTATTTTGTTGCGTTGTGCCGCGCCACTCTTGTCCGATGTTTTCAGTTTCTGCCTGTAGGTCGGTATAAGATGAACCAAACAGTGATCAGAGAGCAATAAAGCTGCTCATGGGACAGAGTGATATGCATTCTTTATTGTGGCATAACAGTGATCCAATATATTACTGTCTCTGGTGGGACATGTGATGTGCTGTCTGTATTTTGGCAGTTCACGGGAGAGATTTGCTTTTTTAAAGTCCCCGAGAATGATTAAAACAGAGTCCAGGTGTTGTTGTTCTGTCTCTGTGATCTGATCAGCGAGTTTCTGTAAAGCGGAACTCACGTGTGCTTGCGGAGGAATGTACACACTTACGAGAATGAATGAACAAAACTCCCGCGGCGAGTAGAAAGGCTTACCGTTAAAGAAGAGCACTTCTAGATCTGAACAGCACATCTTCTTTAACAGTTACATCTGTACACCACCTCTCATTGACGTAAAAGCATGTCCCACCGCCACGCGATTTCCCCGTTGATTCTGCGTCGCGATACGCTCTAAACAGCTGAAAGCCGGGAGACTCAACGCGCTGTCCGTATTGGTGTCTTTCAGTGAAACACAGAGCAGCAGAGTTTGAAAAAAAACAATTATGAACATTTTTGCATTTAGATACAGAAGAACTTTGCCTGTTGGATATTAAAAACAAATGAACAAAAAAAAATCTCCATGTCTGCCATGCAAATCAACTGTTCCTGCTCATCTCCAGACTGGATCACTTCTCTCTCTTTTTATTTTCTGCGACATCGCGGCAGGAACAACATACAAAATATGACAGCGATAATCTCAGGTAATTATGTGGAGAAAGCGGAGCTCACATGTGCTTGTGGAGGAATGTAAACACTGACGAAAATGAACGAGCAAAACTCCCGTGGCGAGTAGAAAGGCTTACAGTTAATGAAGAGCACTTCTAGATCTGAACAGCACATCTTCTTTAACAGTTACATCTGTACACCACCTCTCATTGATGTAAAAGCGTGTCCCACCGCCGCGTGATTTCCCCGTTGATTCTGCGTCGCGATACGCTCTAAACAGCTGAAAGCCGGGAGACTCAACGCGCTGTCCGTATTGGTGTCTTTCAGTGAAACACAGAGCAGCAGAGTTTGAAAAATGATTATTTGTCCGGGAGAGCAGAAGGAGTTCGTCCATTTTATTGGGTAGAGAGCTGAGGTTCCAGATGGATGCTAGACAACGGCGTTCTGAATCCGCGCTGCCTGAGCTTCACGAGCGCGCCGGCACGCTTCCCCCGTCTGCGCGTCCTGAAGCGCTTGATCAGCGCGCAGCTCCCCCGACTACAATGTCCAGCAAAACATCAGAATAATCAAAAACCGGTGAAATATCGGGTGGTGTGTACTTCCTAATGTCCAGCAATTCGTCTCTGGTGAAACTGATTGCAGTTATGTATGTTAAAACTGTGAACTTACTATGAACCAACACGTGTATTCCATAACAAAGATGGTATCAGTCACTCACTCACTCAAAACTGTTCAGTCCATTCACATCATCTATGTTTCGTGACTGCCACGGAGGCAGCCATCATCGTCGGCGCCATCTCACAACTACCATAGTGTGGCTCTAATTTACTATTAATTAATTCTTAGGATAGGAGGAACCTGTGCCTGGGTCACACACACACACACTGAAAGAGAGAGAGAGATCACACACACACATACTTTACATCACACACACACACACACACACACACACATGCACATGCAGCACATACTAGCAACACTTCAGCATACTTTAATTCACAAATAATTGTATATCAAAAAGGATTTACTGCTGCTACTATTTATAGTTTTTGCTATATATTCTATTCCCTTTTTTGCTATTATTACTTGTTTGTATTCATGTGTATTCCAATGTTGAGAGCAGTCAGTGAGAAAATATTATGCTGTAATGTTTACATGCTATACCAGGGTTCCTCAATTAGTTTTCGCCCAGGGGCGAATTCTGCCAGCAATACCAAGCCAGGGGCCACTGACCTATATATATATATATATATATATATATATATATATATATATATATATATATAACAATT
>NW_015506698.1:148427-150927 GCF_001515645.1 Sinocyclocheilus grahami
AATGCACATGTCTTCACAGAAACTGATATAAGATGTTACAGTCTCTGTGAGCTCGTCCAGATCGGTGGCAGCAGCTTCAAAAACACTCCAATCAGTGAGATCAAAACAAGCTTGTAAATCCTGCTCTGCTTCATTAGTCCATCTTTTTACAGTCCTTAATACAGGTTTAGCTGATTTCAGTTTCTGCCTGTAGGTCGGTATAAGATGAACCAAACAGTGATCAGAGAGCAATAAAGCTGCTCATGGGACAGAGTGATATGCATTCTTTATTGTGGCATAACAGTGATCCAATATATTACTGTCTCTGGTGGGACATGTGATGTGCTGTCTGTATTTTGGCAGTTCACGGGAGAGATTTGCTTTATTAAATTCCCGAAGAATGATTAAAACAGAGTCTGGGTGTTGTTGTTCTGTCTCTGTGATCTGATTAGCGAGTTTCTGTAAAGCGGAGCTCACATGTGCTTGTGGAGGAATGTAAACACTGACGAAAATGAACGAGCAAAACTCCCGTGGCGAGTAGAAAGGCTTACAGTTAATGAAGAGCACTTCTAGATCTGAACAGCACATCTTCTTTAACAGTTACATCTGTACACCACCTCTCATTGATGTAAAAGCGTGTCCCACCGCCGCGTGATTTCCCCGTTGATTCTGCGTCGCGATACGCTCTAAACAGCTGAAAGCCGGGAGACTCAACGCGCTGTCCGTATTGGTGTCTTTCAGTGAAACACAGAGCAGCAGAGTTTGAAAAATGATTATTTGTCCGGGAGAGCAGAAGGAGTTCGTCCATTTTATTGGGTAGAGAGCTGAGGTTCCAGATGGATGCTAGACAACGGCGTTCTGAATCCGCGCTGCCTGAGCTTCACGAGCGCGCCGGCACGCTTCCCCCGTCTGCGCGTCCTGAAGCGCTTGATCAGCGCGCAGCTCCCCCGACTACAATGTCCAGCAAAACATCAGAATAATCAAAAACCGGTGAAATATCGGGTGGTGTGTACTTCCTAATGTCCAGCAATTCGTCTCTGGTGAAACTGATTGCAGGGATATAACTAAAGACAGGACAAACTAACAAAAACATAAAAACAACTGCAGAGCAACTGCCACGGAGGCAGCCATCATCGTCGGCGCCATCTCACAACTACCATAGTGTGGCTCTAATTTACTATTAATTAATTCTTAGGATAGGAGGAACCTGTGCCTGGGTCACACACACACACACTGAAAGAGAGAGAGAGATCACACACACACATACTTTACATCACACACACACACACACACACACACACATGCACATGCAGCACATACTAGCAACACTTCAGCATACTTTAATTCACAAATAATTGTATATCAAAAAGGATTTACTGCTGCTACTATTTATAGTTTTTGCTATATATTCTATTCCCTTTTTTGCTATTATTACTTGTTTGTATTCATGTGTATTCCAATGTTGAGAGCAGTCAGTGAGAAAATATTATGCTGTAATGTTTACATGCTATACCAGGGTTCCTCAATTAGTTTTCGCCCAGGGGCGAATTCTGCCAGCAATACCAAGCCAGGGGCCACTGACCTATATATATATATATATATATATATATATATATAAGCATTGCAAAACATTTGAACTTTGTGTCAGTACATCATAAATAGAACGAGTCAGCAGTTTACTGTCGGGGATTTGTCTGTCCGCGCTGCATCCAGTGTAGACAGCATCACTGATTATAATGGGTTCTATTGTATTTTGTTGCGTTGTGCCGCGCCACTCTTGTCCGATGTAGACACGATGTAAGTTAATGTCGTTTTCTGAAGCTGCGTTTGAATTTTCATGCCACATTATTTGAAATTAGCGCGGGCCAAACATTTTTCTCTCACGGGCCAGATGTGACCCGCGGGCCGCCTATTGAGGAACCCTGTCCTATACTGTGTTCATTAACTCGGATGTTGCTGGAATCAGTACAGCCAGAGACCCCTGGTCTTCCAATACCAGTGCTGTGAGGAAGGATGCTACGGTAGGCCTAGCAGAGACAGGGAGGAGTGTGGTAGAGGTAGGAACAACATGGCAGACAAATGGCATAAACAAACAGCACACAGACTCTACAATATCCTCAGATTCTTTTTCTTTTGTTTTTACTGTATGTGTAATTTTTTTTATAAATGTGTGTTCTTTAAAAAGTAGTAAGCATTGTTTGCCAGACACATACATTAAATGTTTAAATAGCTGTTACATATATGGTACTGCTTATATTATTTCACCATCTGTACACAAACCTAAGTAGTGAATGTGTGTGTCCGTGGGTAGGGCTGTGTCGGTGTGGTAATGTGGGCCGGTGTGGCTACAGTCCCAGTCCGCCCCTGGTCAAAGGTTCTTTAAAGAACCATCTCTTTCTTACCTTTTTATAACCTGAAGAACCTTCTTTCGCCACAAAGAACCTTTTGTGAAACAGAAAGGTTCTTCAGATGTTAAAGGTTCTTTATGGAACCATTTAGACAAAAAGGTTTTTCTATGGCA
>NW_015506698.1:154184-169877 GCF_001515645.1 Sinocyclocheilus grahami
ATATCCCTTTATGGTTTTATATATATATATATATATATATATTAGATATAGTTAGGTAATATCACACAAGCAACAGTGTCTATTTCCTGAATATTAGTGCTTGAGCTCGATCAGAAAATTAATCAGAAATTAGATATTAATTTTATACAACAGTTCCGATGTTGTCTGCTTTTTCCGTTTCACTAATGAAAACAGTTCCAAACAAAGCCAGAACAGAACATTTGTGTGTCTCCGAGCAACACTGCCGTGTTTACTTCCTGAATGAATCTGTTTTTGAATGAACCATTGGAGTCAATGATTCAATGTATCACTTATTAAGACAGGGACTTGCCGCCACCTACTGGCGGATGTAGTTCCACATTTATTTATCCATAACAAGCCTAAACCAGCCTAGGTACCAGCACAAAAAAAAAATATCGATATTTAATTTTTTTTGTCAATATTGCAAAGCCTAGACACCACAAGAATTCATATCTGAAGAAAATGTAATAGCGACTCGCCTGCGAAAACTGGTGTTTTTGGTTGCTAGGGTATTCTGGGTGGTTGCTAGGGTATTGCTGTGTGGCTATATCGTATAAACTCTTTAATGACTCTTAAACTGTTCGAAATTCATGTCTAGTCGATGTCCTTTGAGGTAATTAATGTTTTATATGTAGTGGATGAGATGTCACGCACATTTTGCAGTCCAGGGTTTAATTGGGGCCCGTCTAAATCCTCTCGTGTGACCGAGTGGTGTTTGCAGCACACTCCATTATGGACGGACGATTAATGTTGACATCATGAATACACTGGAGTGAATATTAAGTGCTCAGTCCAGCGTGACCACACACACACATACACGTATTAATTAGCAGGAGGTGTGAGATGAGGTGATCTTTAGCAGCAAACACACATCAACAAACACTCTACAGAGCTCTGCTCCAAACGCTATGAGCTCCCTACCTAGACAGCATCATAGAAAGCGTGAAGAGTGCTGCTGAAGTGTGTTATCACGGTCCAGTTAACTCCGGCTGCAGCTGCACCATTAATAGAGCAAAAGCGTTTCAATCATTCATAGCCTGTTCCAGCGCTGCACTGGTCCAATACTCCACTCAAATCTGCTTTGGTAGCAGTCCTTAAAGCAGTTTTTCACTTGGTTTAATTGCTTATATTTTTATTACTCATTTGTATGATGTTTCGAATAAAAGCGCCTGATAAATGAATAAATATAAATATATTAAAGGTCCTTTCAAGCCAAACACAAACATTCAGTGAAAACAAGATTCTGAACAGTATTGGGTTCGATGATTCATTTGGAATGTACTGCAATTAAAAATAATTTTACATGCAAGTTTTATATATACATATATATATATATGTGTGTGTGTGTGTGTGTGTGTGTGTGTGTATTGCTGGTAAAGTGGGTGTCCTTTAGGTCATTGTGTTTATCTGTCCGATGGATGGAGTGTGTGTGTGTGTGTGTGTGTGTGTGTGTGTGTGTGTGTATTTCTGGTAAAGTGGGTGTGCTTTAGTTCATTTTGTTTTTCTGTCTGATGGATGGAGTGTGTGTGTGTGTGTGTGTGTGTGTGTGTGTGTGTGTGTGTGTGTGTGTGTGTGGTAAATCAACAGCGCCCCCTGTTGAGAGCAGAAATACAGTGGCACTCAGCTCTGACTCTTCTAACCAACCACACACAAGATGACAACAAGACTAACTTCACTAAAAAATGAAACAATGTATGACTTTCAAGACCAATATTTGTTTTTTATGGAGCTGATTTTAGAGATAGAATAATGACATAAGCCACAGCAGGTCATGCATTGAGGTGAATTTACCACAGTAAAGTACCTGAAGCTAAAATAAAAATCAGCTGGTATTTATGAGGAGCCATGCATGCAGCGATTGGTTTATTGTTCCGCAAACACTTAAAAAATAAATCAGAGATGTTTAGTATCAGAGAGACTCATCATTACACACATGCTCCTCTGTTAAACGTGTTTGCTCAAATACTTCACCTGTCACGGGACAGAAAGCGGAGTGGAATCACCATGGTTACAGCAATGGACTGAAGTGTGATTAATAGCAGGAAGGCTGGTGGTGAGAGACAGATGTAGGTCATGAACGCTCAGAAAAGCATGTTGACAGAGAAATCAATAAAAGCCCCAGAGCTGCACACAGCGCTTTCATAACCGGAAAGATTTAGTGTCTTCAGCACAAAGAAAACAATTGTGCTGTGAACTGCTGCTGACCGGTGGAAGAGACTGAATGAGACTGTATGAGAGCGTATAAGAACATATGAGACTGCATGAGACTGTATGAGATCATATGAGAATGTGTGAGACTATATGAGACCGTATGAAACTGTATGAGAGTGTATAAGAACATATGAGACTGTATGAGAGCGTATAAGAACATATGAGACTGCATGAGACTGTATGAGATCATATGAGAATGTGTGAGACTATATGAGACCGTATGAAACTGTATGAGAGTGTATAAGAACATATGAGACTGTATGAGAGCGTATAAGAACATATGAGACTGCATGAGACTGTATGAGATCATATGAGAATGTGTGAGACTATATGAGACCGTATGAAACTGTATGAGAGTGTATAAGAACATATGAGACTGTATGAGAGCGTATAAGAACATATGAGACTGCATGAGACTGTATGAGATCATATGAGAATGTGTGAGACTATATGAGACCGTATGAAACTGTATGAGAGTGTATAAGAACATATGAGACTGTATGAGAGCGTATAAGAACATATGAGACTGCATGAGACTGTATGAGATCATATGAGAATGTGTGAGACTATATGAGACCGTATGAAACTGTATGAGAGTGTATAAGAACATATGAGACTGTATGAGAGCGTATAAGAACATATGAGACTGCATGAGACTGTATGAGATCATATGAGAATGTGTGAGACTATATGAGACCGTATGAAACTGTATGAGAGTGTATAAGAACATATGAGACTGTATGAGAGCGTATAAGAACATATGAGACTGCATGAGACTGTATGAGATCATATGAGAATGTGTGAGACTATATGAGACCGTATGAAACTGTATGAGAGTGTATAAGAACATATGAGACTGTATGAGAGCGTATAAGAACATATGAGACTGCATGAGACTGTATGAGATCATATGAGAATGTGTGAGACTATATGAGACCGTATGAAACTGTATGAGAGTGTATAAGAACATATGAGACTGTATGAGAGCGTATAAGAACATATGAGACTGCATGAGACTGTATGAGATCATATGAGAATGTGTGAGACTATATGAGACCGTATGAAACTGTATGAGAGTGTATAAGAACATATGAGACTGTATGAGAGCGTATAAGAACATATGAGACTGCATGAGACTGTATGAGATCATATGAGAATGTGTGAGACTATATGAGACCGTATGAAACTGTATGAGAGTGTATAAGAACATATGAGACTGTATGAGAGCGTATAAGAACATATGAGACTGCATGAGACTGTATGAGATCATATGAGAATGTGTGAGACTATATGAGACCGTATGAAACTGTATGAGAGTGTATAAGAACATATGAGACTGTATGAGAGCGTATAAGAACATATGAGACTGCATGAGACTGTATGAGATCATATGAGAATGTGTGAGACTATATGAGACCGTATGAAACTGTATGAGAGTGTATAAGAACATATGAGACTGTATGAGAGCGTATAAGAACATATGAGACTGCATGAGACTGTATGAGATCATATGAGAATGTGTGAGACTATATGAGACCGTATGAAACTGTATGAGAGTGTATAAGAACATATGAGACTGTATGAGAGCGTATAAGAACATATGAGACTGCATGAGACTGTATGAGATCATATGAGAATGTGTGAGACTATATGAGACCGTATGAAACTGTATGAGAGTGTATAAGAACATATGAGACTGTATGAGAGCGTATAAGAACATATGAGACTGCATGAGACTGTATGAGATCATATGAGAATGTGTGAGACTATATGAGACCGTATGAAACTGTATGAGAGTGTATAAGAACATATGAGACTGTATGAGAGCGTATAAGAACATATGAGACTGCATGAGACTGTATGAGATCATATGAGAATGTGTGAGACTATATGAGACCGTATGAAACTGTATGAGAGTGTATAAGAACATATGAGACTGTATGAGAGCGTATAAGAACATATGAGACTGCATGAGACTGTATGAGATCATATGAGAATGTGTGAGACTATATGAGACCGTATGAAACTGTATGAGAGTGTATAAGAACATATGAGACTGTATGAGAGCGTATAAGAACATATGAGACTGCATGAGACTGTATGAGATCATATGAGAATGTGTGAGACTATATGAGACCGTATGAAACTGTATGAGAGTGTATAAGAACATATGAGACTGTATGAGAGCGTATAAGAACATATGAGACTGCATGAGACTGTATGAGATCATATGAGAATGTGTGAGACTATATGAGACCGTATGAAACTGTATGAGAGTGTATAAGAACATATGAGACTGTATGAGAGCGTATAAGAACATATGAGACTGCATGAGACTGTATGAGATCATATGAGAATGTGTGAGACTATATGAGACCGTATGAAACTGTATGAGAGTGTATAAGAACATATGAGACTGTATGAGAGCGTATAAGAACATATGAGACTGCATGAGACTGTATGAGATCATATGAGAATGTGTGAGACTATATGAGACCGTATGAAACTGTATGAGAGTGTATAAGAACATATGAGACTGTATGAGAGCGTATAAGAACATATGAGACTGTATGTGAGTGTATAAGAACATATGAAACTGTATGAGAGTGTATAAGAACATATGAGACTGTATGAGACCGCAGTGGAAGACGGGAGCAAACGCTCAAGCATCATTCATGCTGACATTCTAGAGTCTCAAAGACAATTCATATTCAGTAATATCATCGATTTAACGCACTGACAGTTGTTATCAGTTCATATGCTGCCTGTGAAATCCCTGCTGTTTTGAGCAATATGATCCGCTCTACAGCAATCCTGATGCACTGAGAAGAGCATCTCTGCAAATGCTCTTTGATTAGATTTCTGGTTTGATCCTGCAGAGAGTCACCGTCCTGAATCATCTCGTCTCTCATTCCCCGTCAGTATTTATCAGTACTAGTGTTTTACTGTGGGTCTCTATGCCTCACTGTCATGTGGTTTCTGGGTCTCAATTTAGGGCACAGATTCACTCTCAGCAGACTCCAGACGTCTGAGTGATGAGTGCTGCTCTTCCAGAAACTCTCAGCGACTGTGTGATTGTTCAGAGGGACGTTTCTGAGTGGGTTTGCTCACATTTGGTATCCAGAATGAGGCGCTGAACACGCTCCTGCGGTGTCTGTTTCATTCATACTCTCACGCAGAAAGTCCAAAACGGACTCATAATAACTTATGAAGTGCAGGAAATCCCTAATATGGACAAAAGCATCCGGCTCTCACTGTAGGGGAACTGATATCTGCTGTAGCTGAGCTGAATAAACAGCAGAAACGTTCTGACGGATGAAACGCGAAGACAATAAACACACAACTGCAGAAATATATGGTTTATGTGTGTTTTTCCAAGTCATCTCCAGGTAATAAATAAATAAAGTATATGAATAATGCAGGGCTAATTGACATATCATTTAGTATAGAAACTATCAGATATATGTTCTGCCTTATTCTGTGATAAAAATGGGGGGAAAGTGTTCTAGTAGCCTGCCATTAGGAAAATCTAGGACGAAAATATTATAGAGTTACAATATGTAACAGCAATAAAGTCTTAAATCAAATATAAAGTCAAGAAAGGCAAGGGGAAAAAATACATACAATTACATTTAAGAAAAGTAATTGAAAGAACAACATTTATTGAGAAATAAGTTCTTGCAAGAGGTAAGAAGAAGTGCTTGAGGAGGATGCTCAAACACTTCTGTGATATTCATTTAGTCAAGTGTTTTTAAGAGTAATAACGTCACTATTGATGTTTAACTTACTCTAAACCCTGTAATATGAGAGCTACGCCGGGGAAAACACCACACTACAGAGCACTATTTCTGAACCACACAGAAAGGATTATTATTATATGTTTCACGCATTCGTCACATCAGTCCATGAAGGCCTCTACACATGGTGCCAATCAGAACTATTTCAATAGTTATGCTGAAATGCTAATCATTTATTACTAGTTTATTCCAGTGTGTGAAACACAAACAGAAACTGTACATTGAATATAATATATAAATTTAGTCGAGGAGTCTTAATTTAGTTTGAGACGCTCTGCTCTCTCTGATTTAATATAGATGATGATATTCACATACATTTTCAAGAAAATCAAGAAATTGTTGTTGTTATGGTTCTTAATGTGACAAATGTGAATCTTTGCACAAATGCATTATAAGAGACAAACATTCATCTCAAAGATCATTTTTACGACTGTTTTGTTCTGTAAGTCATCATGATGTCACCTACTAAAGCTCTCAGTGTGAACACACACACATACACACACTCTCTCTCTCTCTCTCTCACACACACACACACACTCTCTCTCTCTCTCCAGCAGCGCTCACATGAACGCTCCCAATCAAATTATTTAGTATAAGCATCAACATTCACAAACCACTGTTCACTGTTATTTTTAACAGAAAATAATGCAACGTGCTCGTAATCACGACTTCATAACTGGGAAATAGGACATTTCCAATAGCACGTGAAGACAGCAGAGAAGCGCTCTCGCTCAGCACAGTGGAGTGCATCGTTTTGTTAACTTTGTGGTTTATTATTAAATAAACCATTAGAGCTTGTCGAGCTGCGGGGAGAGTCAGAAGGAACCGAGTGGTCGGACCGAAGCGAGTCATTTGGCGTGTTTGAGGAGGAGCTCAAGCGCTAAACTACACACTCAGAGTTTCCCAGAGCTCCTCAGCAGTTTGAGTGCGTTCCTGTGATCAGGATGTGTGTGAAGCGGTTACTCTGGAACATGAGCTTCATGACAGACTGCATCTGCTCTCATGGAGCTGCACTCTAACACCATCATCATCATCATCATCATCATCATCATGTGGTAGAAGTCTCTCTGGCTCAGTCCGGCTCTTCTCCAGGATGGCTGGCTTCAGCAGCACTGTGCACCTCTCTAGGATTCCCTGCACTCTTGTGGGATGTTCTGCCTGTCAGTGAAGCAGAGTCGAGCTTGGTGAAGACTCATCAGAGGACTGAGATGATGATGATGATGATGATGATGCTGCTGGTCAGTTGGGGCGCTTTTCTCCAAACCTGCTCGATGATGATGATGATGGTGAGAGCAAACCAGCAGGACCTCAGAGAGACCAGCTGCGACCTCAAAGCCAGAGTGAGTGCTTTCCTTTATTCAAAAGTTACAAATCACTTCCTTAAAGTAGATATTACTAATCAAATCAGCAGTTCATGAACATTCACGGTGGAAATATGAATATGTACATAAAAGTTAAAGTTGCGTGACATGAACTGCTTTAATATTAAATAATATAGGCCCAATAATGACAGTGATTTAAAGTTATTAAGCGCCTTCAGCTCTTTGGAACATGCATGTGTGATAATGGCGTATAAACACTGCATCTGACATGTAACCGGTGACATATTTGTCATTTGCACTAAATGGATTTAAATCACAGAGTTTGAATGGAAGATATAGCTCTGAACTCTAGAAAACAGTCACTGATAGAGTTGTATAGGCTCATGTTGCTGAACATAAATCACGACGCTTCTGCATTAGCTGACAGTGTTGTGTTTAGAATAAACTTTCTTTAAAAGTATTTCTGTTGTGTCAGACAGACTGTCACAGTTTTCGTTCTGGACACATTAGATATGAACTGTCTATAAGGCATTATCAGCTGCTGAATAAACACCAGCTCTTCAGGGTTTGTGTAGTGCAGCATCAGAAACACACAAGCTGCATTGATTTGAGTCTCAGAACATCATCATCAAACTTCACGAGCTCCAGGAGTCTGTTAAATGTTTACAAGCGTACGTCTTCGTCTCATTAATCTGAGAGAATGAAAAAACACTTTATGTTGAGACAGAGTGACATAGACTGGCCGATATTGAGGCTACTGCTACAAACACAGAAGCTCTTTCCCTTTCAAAGCAGCATATTATACTGATTTCTGAAGATCATGTGACACTGAAGACTGGAGGAATGATGCTGAAAATACAGCTGCGCATCACAGAAATGCATTACAGTTTAACAGAGATTCACATAGAAAACAGTTATTTTACATTATAATAATATTTCACAATTTTTACTGTATTTTTACTGTGTCAAATAAATGCAGCTTTGCTGAGCAGGAGAGACTTCTTTTATTGATGTCACTAATGTTTCAGCATCAGCCTTCTCTCTCTGTCTCCAGCAAAGCGAGCTCAACTCCTTCCTGTGGACGATAAAGCGAGACCCTCCCTCGTACTTCTACGGCACCATTCACGTCCCGTACACGCGCGTCTGGGACTTCATCCCCGAGAACTCCAAGCAGGCCTTCCAGCAGAGCAGCATCGTGTGCTTCGAGCTGGACCTGACCGACCCGTACACCATCTCCGCTCTGACCAGCTGCCAGCTGCTGCCGCAGGGAGAGAACCTGCAGGACCTGCTGCCCAAAGACATCTACCGGCGGCTCAAGAGACACCTGGAGTACGTCAGGCTCATGCTGCCGTCCTGGATGACGCCGGAGCAGCGGGGCAAGGGCCTGTACGCAGACTACCTGTTCAACGCCATCGCCGGGAACTGGGAGCGCAAGCGGCCCGTGTGGGTGATGCTGATGGTCAACTCTCTGACCGAGGCCGACATCAAGACGCGCGGCGTTCCTGTGCTGGACCTGTACCTGGCGCAGGAGGCCCAGAGGATGAGGAAGAGGACGGGAGCCGTGGAGAAGGTGGAGGAGCAGTGCCATCCTCTGAACAGATTCAGCTTCTCTCAGGTGAGGGTGTGAGGACCAGTTTATCTTTACAATACGTCCATCACAACCGGAGCTTATTTTGGAATAATTACCATTTTTAATGTTTTTGAAAGTCTCTTCTGCTCATCAAGGCTGCATTTATTTGATCAAAAATACAGTAAAAATAGCTAAATATTATTAGAATGTAAAACTGCTGTTTTTTATGTGAATATCTGTTAAACTGTAATTAATTTCTGTGATCAAAGCTGAATTTTCAGCATCATTACTCCAGTACAAAACAGTTGTACTGATTCATATTTTTTTCTTTTTTAATAACATTATTAATAAATGAGCACCAATAATAACTGAGCAGCAGATCAGCATATTATACTGATTTCTGAAGATCATGTGACACTGAAGACTGGAGGAATGATGCTGAAAATACAGCTGCGCATCACAGGAATACATTACAGTTTAACAGAGATTCACATAGAAAACTACGGAAGTTCTAAGCGGCCGTGTATTATTATTTTTTTCCTTCTTGTTTTCTCGTTATAACGACTTAATTTTCTCGTTATATCGACATAACGAGGTCGTTCATATTCTATCCCAAACGCGTACAGTAAAGTGGACATACAGTATAGCCTACAACACCCCATCAGTTATATTCAGGTCAATAGCGCCACCTGTTGGCGCAGTTTTGTAACTTAGAGAACAACTTTTTTTATGTCGAGATCACGAGAAAATGAAGTCGTTATAGCGAGAAAACAACTCTCGTTATGTCGAGATCACGAGAAAATTAAGTCGTTATAACGAGAAAACAACTCTCATTATGCCGATATAACGAGAAAATTAAGTCGTTATAACGAGAAAACAACTCTCGTTATGTCGATATAACGAGAAAATAAGTCGTTATAACGAGAAAACAAGAAGGGGAAAAAAAATAATGCATGGCTGCTTAGAACTTCCGTAGAAAACAGCTGTTTTACATTGTAATAATATTTCACAATTTTTACTGTATTTCTGATCAAATAAATGCAGCCCTGGCGAAACGTCTTTCAAAAATATTTTTAAATTGGATTTATTCCGAACTTTTGAGCACTAGTGTAGAAATAGTGTGGCGATCAATCTGTGCGGTTGCTTGTTGTACTGTACTTATTTACACAGCGCACTTTTTTCATTTCTGGCTTTATTGTGAGGTGTTAAATGCATGCATTCAAAAATGTGCGAGGAGCTTAAAACGCAGTGAGACCATCTAGAAAAACACTTAAAAAGCACCGCAGCTGAATGCAAAAACATGTTCTGTGTGAACGACCTGAGCATCCGGAGCGAAGTGAAAACAGATTCAAACGAGCAGCAGTTTTTAGGCACGGCATAGATTGCATGTCTAATGCATGCCTGCAGGGGTTTTGCTGGATGCTGTTTATCAGAAAACTAGCGGTTTGGGATTTTAATGGCTGAAATCTAGAGGACAACGCCATGCTGAAACATCAATGACAGCTAGGTTTATACGCTTAGTAACAGGTCTCCTGTGCTGTCTCAGTGCTCTCGCATTAGCTGCTTTTCTCTGGTCAGAGAATGAGTATAAAACAGTCACTGTCAAGTCACATTTATTTCTAAAGCGCTTTATACAACACAGATCGTTTCAAAGCAGCTTCACAGTGATAAACAGGAAAATGACCGTGTGTTAATGTTGTAAAATTCATCAATTATTTCAATTTCAGCTGTAAAGCAGCTCTACAGAAGAGAATAAAGTCAGATCAATGTTGATTCAGTTCAGTTCAATAACTGTCAGTGTTGCAAAGTTCCTTAATTGCGGAATTAATCTGAGTCAGTTAAAGCAGCTCTACAGAAAACAGTAGTCCCAATAATAACCGTCATGGCATACAATAATACACAATATCATGCAAACCTCACAATATTGCGTTTTTGTTTTTCAGTCATAAATAATAGAATCAATAATGCAAATGTCATCAAATATGAGACAAATCCAAATTCTGCTGTAAAGACAGTGTCATTATTCAGCTGCAGTCAGTTCAGTATAATATATGATTTTGTGATTTTTTGTTGTTGTATTTTTATAATACAGCAGTGGCCAAAAGTGAGATCTCTCAATATCCTCTCTCTCTCTCTGAGAAGTGAATGGCTGGGAGTGTGTATGCGTGAGAGTGGAGCATGTTGGTGGAAGCGGGTGTAAAAAACTTTGGTGCTTTTTATCTTTCTTTTATTTTTCTTTCCCCCTTTCTTTGGCAATATTATTTCAGACTAGAGTGGCGTTGTGTAATTTTGACCGCGCTTAGCGCGGTTTTTTTGTTGTTGTTGGCTGACATGGCTGACTGTGTTCGAGATGTGCCACACCTGACTCGGCGTAATGGGTGCAGGTGTGTGCCAGAACCCGGTGTAAGCGTGGAAGAGGTACTTGCCAGTGTCGGAGAACAAACTGGATTCGACAATATTATATCAGCTTCACGAATTAATAAGGCGATTGTTGTGTTTCTGAAAACGGAGCAGTTAATTAATCAGTTAACTGAGAGTGGTTTATGGGTGAGAGAAACGTTTGTGCCCGTGACTCCGTTAGCCGCACCTGCAACAAAAATAAATTAACGATCTTTGTTTTGTTTTTATTAATTTGTATGCACCTAATGGGGGATCTGATCGAATAAAAATCTTTAGCAAATTGCAGCATTTTTTAAGTCAAGAAAAAGATGAGGACTTAATCATTGTTGGAGGAGACTGGAATTGCACTCTTGATTTTAATGTAGACAGGAATGGAGAGGAACCATAGAAATTTATTCCCCCCCCCCTTCCCTTAATGTGTTCATGATATTAATTAATATATGATGGGTAAAAATGTGTTCATGATGTTGGAATAATTGTGATATAATAAAGGTTTGTTAAGCCTCTCTCTCTCTCTCTCTCGTGATAGTGACACACACACACCTGCATTACTGAGAGTCATTCTCACAGAGATCCGTCCTCGAGTGCTGGGTTTCCTCGCCGCTGTTGACCAAACACACGGGTATCAGATACAGCTCGTTCCTCGCTGGTGTCTGTATCCGGATCAGTAACACACCCCTCAAACCTCATTAGTTCGGCTGATCTTCTGATGAGAGGCGTGACAGGAGCGTCTGTCTGTCTGTCTGTGTTAGATTAGAGTAGATCTCATGTTGTGGATCAGCCCGAGGCGTCTCTCTCCTCAGAAACTGGTTTCTGGTTTTAACCCGGCTCACAGATCCGACCCTCGGGCGAAATCATTGATCAGCCTCCGAGGAGCTCCTGTCCTACTTTACTAGTTACTCTAATTATTACCACGGTAAACAGAACAGGCACTTCAGTACTATTTTAAAAGTTAGTCCTTTATTTAGAATTAGCTGTCTGTCTGCGCCTCTCGAGAATCTTTTAAGTTTAGAGCTAATAATACAGGCCTCTATATTATTACAAAAAGGCAGATTTCAAATTGAAACCCCTCCTTGTCTATATTTAGACATCATTTTTATTTTATTTATTTTAAGTTTTTTGTTTTCTTTTTCTCTTTTTTAGTTTATTATTTTAATAATTGCATTTTGTATTAGTTTTTCAGATTTTAATTATTTTTTCTGAATTCTTTTGACATTTATTTATTGTTTTGAATGGCCGCCAAATAAGCGCATCAGCCCTTGTTGCTCTCAGACTCAGTCATCTAATAAATGATCCAGATGCCAAGTGCAGATTATTTTCAGACATATTTGACATTTCAACTGTTAATAAAGAATAACAATTTGGTCCCTTTGTAAATTCTCTTTGCCACCTTGACAACTTTGACTTAAATGCTGTAGTGTTTGTGCTTGGCCGGTTATGATTGATCAGCATTAAATGTAAAGTTTCTTCATGCAGTCATGTGTGTGTGTGTGTTAAAGCATATCTCAGTAGCTTTGCTCCAGCTGAAGCTCTTAAATGGCCATCATTCCCTGCTATTGTTCTGTCCCGCGGTCTTTGACAGGCACTCAGGGATTGTTTGTGCGTCGGCCTCCATTAGCACGTGTGTGTGTGTGTGAGTAATTACAGCTGCTATTGTTCCTCTAAACGTGCTAATACATGAGTATCAGAGAGGTGTGAACTGAATCAAACGGCGTGTTAATCTGGTGTTAGGAGCTTGTTCGGTTATGATGCCATGCGTTTAGTCAGTTTGGCTTAAAGACTGGCTGGATTTTGATGTGAGAGACAACAGCAGAGGCACTTTTTCACTGGAGGAAGAGTTATTATGGATTATGAACTCAATGTATTTTAGTTAAAAACGTCTTAATGCTGGATGTGTTTCAGCTTGTGTCTTCTCCAGATGTTAACTGATGGACTGGAGTGCTGTGGATTATTGTGATGTTTTCATCAGCTGTTTGGACTCTCATTCTGACGGCACCCATTCACTGCAGAGCATCCACTGCTGAGACACTGATGCAGTGCTACATTTCTACAAACCTGATGAAGAAACAAACTCATCCTGATCTTAGACTGTGAGCATATCGGTGCCTTAAACAGCGGACAGACTGACAGCATGTTCACTGTGAGAGAGTGTGTGTGTGTGAGTGTGTGTTTTATGAGGTCAGTGAGCACACACACACACACTCTCACACACTCTCACACACACAAAGAGCTCCATCCCCAAAGACAAACACTGCTTGGGTGTAAATAACCCTGAAAACGTGGGTGTTTCATGCGAGTGAGTGGAATTCTCTCTCAGCCGGGACAAAAAGTAAACAACACAGGGGCGCAGGCCGCGGGAGAGAGAGCGAACAGACAGACACTTTCACCCCGAGACCCTCAGGAGCCTCTAACCAAGAACAACAGCTCCACAATACGATCCGCTCCGTAGATCGGTCAGAGGAGCAGAGAGACTTCAAAGAGCCAGTGACCGCCGGCGGGAACGAGAGTTTGACAGCAGCATCTCTCATGTGCTGCAGGAGGGGATTGTGGGAGTGCGATTACATCAGCGCCATCCAGAACCGGGTCGTAATGTTGACCACTTTAACACAATCACAGAGCACACGCGAGTCTGTGCTGACGGATCTGCTGTCGCTCGTGTTAAAGTGTGAATCCACCAGCATCTGAGACTCGATCCCTGCTGCTCCCGCATCACATTCATCACACTGAGTAAGTCTTCTGCTCTCAGAATAAACCACGCTCGCTACAGCAGACGTTACCCACAAACCCTCAGCACGGAGAAACCGCACAAAACACTGAGACGCGCAGTGGGAAGAAACCAGAAGATGAGGCTGATATTAATCTGGGAGAAAAATCTGAAAAATGAATAAGCACAGCGTCGTATTTGTATGGAAGCCTGTTTCTGACATGGAATAAAAAAATACAAATTGCTACTTTTTATCTCTCAATTCTGACTTTTTTGTTGCAACTCTGAGTTTATATCTCACAATTCAGACGACAGTATTGTCTTCTATAGAGCTGCTTTACAGCCAGAACTGAGTTGGTTTCATAATTGATTAATTTTACAACAATAATGGAATAGTTCACCCAATTTGCTGAAAAAGATCTGGAGAAATGTAGCACTGCATCAGTGTCTCAGCAATGGATGCTCTGCAGTGAATGGGTGCCGTCAGAATGAGAGTCCAAACAGCTGATAAAAACATCACAATAATCCACAGCACTCCAGTCCATCAGTGAACATCTGGAGAAGACAAAAGCTGAAACACATCCAGCATTAAAAAAAAAATATATTTTTGTTATTAAAACTAAACAAGCAAGTCCAGCCCAGGTGACAAAAAGTAACATAAAACTTACATAATGCATTACTTTCCATACAAAGTAACACAATTAGTTACTTTTTAGGGATTAGTGCAATATTGTAATCCATTACTTTTAAAAGTAACTTTCCCCAGCACTATCTATCATTAAGAAGTTTTTTACTTGAAACCGTTGCTTCCAAATAAAATTCAAATCCACAGACCAATAGTTTGAAGGGGTTTACCAGCCGGAGAGAACTTTGCAGGAAAGTTCACTTCTCCAAACTCCTGAAACAAACTCCAAAAGAACTTTGTTTTGGCCTCATTTCATTTGCAATGGCTTCACATGTTTGTTCTTCAGTCAGAGCCTTTATATCTGCTCTTCCACAGCTGATTTCACTCATGCAACCTTTGTCTTGTCTTTCTTTCTCTTTACTTTTGTAAACATGAGCCAAACCTTTTAGAGTTCTTATCTAAAACAAATCCTTATATAGGTTTTTAAATTGCACTTTATAGTATTTTTAACTTGTTACTCACCATGAAAATAGGCAATTAATGAAGCTGCTGTGGCGTTAAAATGCCAACCGTTGTGTATGTACTGTTTCTCTTACTCTTCTCTTTTCCAAGCGTTTGTCAGAATTCCTCTGTGAAATTGCACAGGACAGTTTCCCTCCCTCATAACCACACCGACAAAGATGCATTCAGAAACAACTCTATTTCAAATATGTTTAGAATCTGCGGCCGCTCTCACGTGTGTGTGTGTGTGTGTGTGAGAGAGTGTGTGTGTGTGTGAGTGTGGGTGTGTGTGTGTATGTGTGAGTGTGTGTGTTTGTGAGAGTGTGAGTGTGTGTTTGTGAGAGTGTGAGTGTGTGTTTGTGAGAGTGTGAGTGTGAGTGTGAGAGAGTGTGAGTGTGAGTGTGAGTGTGAGTGTGAGTGTGAGTGTGAGTGTGAGTGTGAGTGTGAGTGTGAGTGTGAGTGTGAGTGTGAGTGTGAGTGTGAGTGTGAGTGTGAGTGTGAGTGTGAGTGAGTGAGTGTGTGTGTGAGTGTGTGTGTGTGTG
>NW_015506698.1:171059-182484 GCF_001515645.1 Sinocyclocheilus grahami
TGTGTGTGTTTGTGTGTGTGTGTGTGTGTGAGTGGTTGTGAGTGTGTGAGTGTGTGTGTGTGTGAGTGTGTGCGTGTATGTGAGTGTGAGTGGTTGTGAGTGTGTGAGTGTGTGTGTGTGTGAGTGTGTGCGTGTATGTGAGTGTGAGTGGTTGTGAGTGTGTGAGTGTGTGTGTGTGTGAGTGTGTGCGTGTATGTGAGTGTGAGTGGTTGTGAGTGTGTGTGTGTGTGTGAGTGGTTGTGAGTGTGTGAGTGTGTGTGTGTATGTGAGTGTGAGTGGTTGTGAGTGGGTGAGTGTGTGTGTGTGTGAGTGAGTGAGTGTGGGTGTGAGTGTGTGTGGGTGTGTGTGGGGGTGTGCGTGTATGTGAGTGTGAGTGGTTGTGAGTGTGTGAGTGTGTGTGTGTGTGAGTGTGTGCGTGTATGTGAGTGTGAGTGGTTGTGAGTGTGTGAGTGTGTGTGTGTGTGTGAGTGGTTGTGAGTGTGTGAGTGTGTGTGTGTGTGAGTGGTTGTGAGTGTGTGTGTGTGTGTGTGAGTGTGAGTGTGAGTGTGTGTGCGCGTGTTTGCGGTCGGACGGATGGACTCTGTTTCAGTGTCTACATCAATTTTGAAGTTGGTTGAAAAGCCACAAACGGCCGATGGCTCACAGCCACATGCGGATCCATTTCTTTGGGGTTGAGAGGTTATCCGCACATATTTTCCACTACAGGGATGATTTTACACGGTGGGGCTTGAGCTGAAGCCAAGCAGACGTGCACATCTTCACATACTGCTCTGCTGTGGTTTGATTGTGCGTGCGAGTTCAGTCTCAGAAAAGACGTGTTTCTACCTTATTTACCTCTAAAGATGCATATTAGTACCTCAGAGTAGTGGTATGTACCATTAAGATACTTCTATGAACCTTTTAGGGGTAAATTTCATCAAGACGTCTGGAGCATGAGGTGCTTTTCAGTCCCTGTTTCAGCTCAGAGGTTCTTGCGAGCTGATTGGCTGAGGCTGCGTGTGTGGGCCGGATGAAGCTGTCAATCAAAGCGCGGTCACTTTAGCGTGTGACACTGATTCTGTCAGACAGCGTAAATATTTGGCTGTGATTGAGCAGTAAGGTAAACACGGGGCCTGTGGGGCAAATGCAGAACCCAGACTAAATGACCTGCGTTTCTCTAGACTGACCAAAGCTACGCCGACCTGCATTTGTCTGTTCAACGCATAACCGCACCGCAATTAGTTCCAGACAAGAACCACCTACTTAGAATAACATTAGACATAAAATCACATTACAGCTCAAGATTGACGGCTTACAGCTTGTGCATTTCCATAGACACAGACATTTCCATAAATATATATACTATCTGTGCAATAGTGGCTCTGTTTTTAAGAATGAGTCACTGAATCATTCATTCAATTGATTCATTCAGAAATTAAATAAGCAACTCTTTATGAGTGAGTCACTTGAATCAGTCAGCACTCATGATTCAGTGATTCACTGTGCCTCATGCTTAAAGCATATTTTAAATAGATTACTCATTCAGTTTACTAATTCAGAAATTAAATGACTGTTTATGAGTGAGTCACTTTTAAATGTGCACAGACAAAAGTTATTAAACGTGTTATTTATTTGATCGCATTATGGTTCTCTAAAAGCAGTGAGTAACTCCTCTGAGAGTTAAACTTGAACTGTCACGCAGCTTATGAAGAGTGTTAAATGGATTTATGCACCAAAACAATACAGCGTAAACAGATTCTGTTGAATTTTACTGACTGAATTCTACGCAAACTTTTAAAAACAGGTTTCAAAGTGCAAGCTTTTGGTATTGATACCATTATTGTCTCTGTGTAAACTCTAATAACGTGAATGTTCAGTCTATAGGCATGCACGATTGTGACATCGCCATCTACTGGCCAGGCATGCATAATACAGCATTTTCAGTCGTTTTCTGTGAGAATAGGGATCGATTTGACAGTTACCTGTTTTTCAAAAATATAAAGGAAAAACTTTTCTGTTTTGTAGTACACCGTTGTCATGTTTTAAATTGAAAATGTAAAGAAACCACAATGATTTTTATATATAGATACAAATACTGCATACAGATATCTACAGACAGGCCACTGAACAGATGTTCAGATTCATGTTCAGAGTCTGTTCACTCATATCTTCCTCCTCAACACACGGGGACGTTTTGTTTATTATAAGCACGCTACAGTTTTGTCATCTGCCGCTTTAAATGTTTGAGCTCCTTAAAAGAGGATTCTGATTGGCTGTCAATGATTTTAGTGATTATTGTTAGTGATTCCAATGATATCGTTTCTCTGTGTTATCATTTCACTTGTGATGTGGACTTAGCGATTCTCTTGGCGTGATTCTTGTGCGGATTTTTGTATCACGTGAAGACGTGCGATCAGTAGAAGTGAACTAAACTGGAGTAGACTGCACATTTTTACATTATGTTTTGTTTCAGCGGAGCATGACGCCATGTTACGAGCGTTGCAGCATCTGCGGAAGCTTCTCGAGCACAAAGTCCGTATCGTAAGCGTGAAATACTTCGACACTTTCACAATATGGAGCTGTTGAACAGCAGATTGTTCAGTACTCCGAATCTGAATATGTGCTTACAGTCTTGGAAACTACATCATTTATCAGGACTAAATGCCCGTTCGCACCAAGAACAATTACTAGAATGATAACGATATACAGTAGTTTTAAAAATCTGCCTAAATTTAAAAGAATAGTGAAGTCCAAACCACAACTCAGAATCACTTTCAACAATGAATGAACGAAAACATTCACAGCCAATCAGAGTCATTAGACTTTAAAGAGCTCAAGCATTTAAAGCGGCAGATTTGCTCGTAACAAACAGAACGCTATCTTGGCGCGGACGCTAATATAGTTATCGTTATTGTTTTTGGTGTAAATGGGCCTTAAGGCTAATATTATTTCAGCCGTCACAGCTATGATGATGCGTTTCAGCGGATTTCCTCGTGATCAGAATAAAGACGTTTGTCTAAAACACAGTGTTTGGGAAACCTGTTTGGACTCAATCATCATTATTATTTCTGTGATTCTGTTTGAAACAACCTGGATTTGATGTTTCTAAACGAAACATGGCTGGAAGACAGCTGCAGTGCAACGGTCCTCAATGAAACAGCCCCTCCTAACTTTACCTTCATGAGTGTTTGCAGGACTGTTAGGAGAGGTGGAGGTGTAGCTGCTCTATTTAAAGATGTCAGAAATCACACACTTAACGTAACGGGGCGATTTCCATCACAAAGCTGAATTGTTGACTTCCATAGGGCCGCAGCGCTTTGATAGGAACTCACTCTGGTTCCCGTGTGTGTGAATGTGGCCAGTGACCCACAGAACGGACACAACGGAGGGAGAAATAGCATTCGTTCAGCCCGGTCTGTTTCATTCAGCGCCGCCTCGTCCTCTGCTCCGTAATTTAAGGGGCTGAAAGGCTCTTTTGCGCCGCTGAAGATGCTTTGGCCGCGGCAGATGGAGGGAGTTTGGGAGGCTAGCGGGGTGGCGATAGGCTAATTCGAGCAGCGGCGTGCTTTCAAATGCAGAGCAGGAGGCTTTGATGAGTGCGAGGGCCCTTTGTTCCAGACAAGAAGGCATCTGCTGGGCTTTGCCCTCCTCTCTAGGATGAGCCCCTCAAACAATGACGGACAGGGCCAGAGAGTGTCATCGGCGCTGATGAACAGAGCTTGAGTGTGTGTGCGTGTGTGTGTGTGCGTGCGAGTGAGTGTGAGAGTGTATGCGAGTGAGTGTGAGAGTGTGTCTGTGTGTGCGCGAGTGAGTGTGTGTGTGTGTGTGTGTGTATGCGAGTGAGTGTGAGTGTGTGTGAGTGTGTGTGTGAGAGAGTGTGTGTGTGTGTGTGTGCGCGAGTGAGTGTGTGTGTGTGTGTGTGTGTATGCGAGTGAGTGTGAGTGTGTGTGAGTGTGTGTGTGAGAGAGTGTGTGTGTGTGTGTGTGCGCGAGTGAGTGTGTGTGTGTGTGTGTGTGTATGCGAGTGAGTGTGAGTGTGTGTGAGTGTGTGTGTGAGAGAGTGTGTGTGTGTGTGTGTGCGCGAGTGAGTGTGTGTGTGTGTGTGTGTGTATGCGAGTGAGTGTGAGTGTGTGTGAGTGTGTGTGTGAGAGAGTGTGTGTGTGTGTGTGTGCGCGAGTGAGTGTGTGTGTGTGTGTGTGTGTATGCGAGTGAGTGTGAGTGTGTGTGAGTGTGTGTGTGAGAGAGTGTGTGTGTGTGTGTGTGCGCGAGTGAGTGTGTGTGTGTGTGTGTGTGTATGCGAGTGAGTGTGAGTGTGTGTGAGTGTGTGTGTGAGAGAGTGTGTGTGTGTGTGTGTGCGCGAGTGAGTGTGTGTGTGTGTGTGTGTGTATGCGAGTGAGTGTGAGTGTGTGTGAGTGTGTGTGTGAGAGAGTGTGTGTGTGTGTGTGTGCGCGAGTGAGTGTGTGTGTGTGTGTGTGTGTATGCGAGTGAGTGTGAGTGTGTGTGAGTGTGTGTGTGAGAGAGTGTGTGTGTGTGTGTGTGCGCGAGTGAGTGTGTGTGTGTGTGTGTGTGTATGCGAGTGAGTGTGAGTGTGTGTGAGTGTGTGTGTGAGAGAGTGTGTGTGTGTGTGTGTGCGCGAGTGAGTGTGTGTGTGTGTGTGTGTGTATGCGAGTGAGTGTGAGTGTGTGTGAGTGTGTGTGTGAGAGAGTGTGTGTGTGTGTGTGTGCGCGAGTGAGTGTGTGTGTGTGTGTGTGTGTGTATGCGTGTGAGTGTGTGTGTGAGAGAGTGTGTCTGTGTGTGCGCGAGAGAGTGTGTGAGTGTGTATGTGAGTGAGTGTGAGAGTGTGTCTGTGTGTGTGTGTGTGTGCGAGTGTGTGTTATGCGAGTGAGTGTGAGAGTGTGTGTGTGTGTGTGAGAGAGAGAGAGAGAGAGTGTGTGAGTGTGTATGCGAGTGAGTGTGAGAGTGTGTGTGAGTGTGAGTGAGAGAGAGAGAGAGTGTGTGAGTGTGTATGCGAGTGAGTGTGAGAGTGTGTGTGAGTGTGAGTGAGAGAGAGAGAGTGTGTGTGTGTGAGTGTGAGTGTGTAAACACTGGGGAATGTCATGGTGACACAATGGTGAGCTGCAGCAGCAGCAGCAACAAAAAGCGGCAGCTAGGACTAATGGAGAGCAGCTCTCCTCCACGGAGCCTTTGATCTGTGAGAGATTCACTCTCGCTTCAGCAGAACCTCATTCAGGAGCGTCAGACACAAACACAGCACTTCTGCTTTTACTAGGGTGACCATATGTGCCATTTTCCCAGGACGGGTCCTGGCCAGGATTTCTATATTGCCTAAAATATCTAGGTTTTGCCTTTGTTTGCGTGTGCAGACCGATCGGTGTATGACATAAAAATACCTCGAGAGCATTTCGAAAGCATAAGGAAGCGTCTGTATGGTATTTTGATGTCATACACCGATCGGTCTGCACACGCAAACAAAGCCAAAACCTAGATATTTTAGGCAATATAGAAATCCTGGCCAGGACCCGTCCTGGGAAAATGGCACATAAGGTCACCCTAGCTTTTACCAAGTCAGTCTTCACTAGTACTAGTCCTCATATACTGATCAAACCTCTGAGTGTTAAAGTGCTCGTGTGTGATCAAGACATGAACGATTCCTCAGATCACGCGTGTTGCATGTATGTTGTTGTGCTGCTTTACTAAGTGACCAGACTCACAAACACTTTCACTGCTGCACTCCACTAAAATATACTGAAGTATTTTTCCTTCATATTTTCTTAAAATGTCTATTATATAAATACGTAATAAATAAATAAAAATTCTATATGTGTATTATTTTTAGTAATTACTGAGCACCTTATTTTAATACTTTTTTGTTATTGTTATATTGCATATTTCTTTTTCTTGTAATTACGGTTTTGTTTTTAACACTTTGGCAATACTGAATGTACATTGAACACGATGCCAATTAAGTACTTTAAATTTAAACAGATAACTGGTGTACATTTTATAAAAAATACTGTTTCAGTCGCTCAACTTCAAAGTTTTACACTTAATTCACTGTTATTTGCGGTTTCTTTATCATGATTTGTGAAATATACGAGCAGTTTCTGAGTAAATCCTACACCAGATTTTTTCAGTGTATTAATTCTCTTGAGCATTGATATGGATTTTATACAACAGTTCAATAAACAAGAAGTTAATATTAAGAGTATTACGTTTTAGAGACCACATTGCATGTTTTTGCTGTTTCGCCAAAAAAACAAAAACAAATTCCAAACAAAGCCACAGCAACATGAAGGCGTTTCGTTCCTGAATGAATCATCCGTTTAAATGATTCGGTTCAATCGCAATGACTCACTCATTAACAGTGCTTTGCTGCCACCTGCTGGCGGTTTTAATTTCACATTTCTTCTCATGTCTAAATGATCTCAAATATCAGTATTCAACGTTTTATGTTTAAAATATCAAAACATTATCCATGCATTTGTAACGGAGCTGCATTAAACTGTGTAAATACATCTAAATGCTCTTCAGATGCAGCTTCTGTGTTCCCTCTGCATTGCAAAGATTCATTTTGTTGAGAAACTCATAACATGGCTTTACATTAAAAACAACTTACAAGTACATTTTGACAACGTTTTTTGATGAATTAAGAAACCCTGCATCTAAAGAGCAACGATTTATGGACTTTTCACCCCAGCAGCATTTTTTATATTTTTCTGATGTATGAATTTTGTTGATACTGATTTCATGTGCTTGGTAACAGCCCAAATGTCTTATTATTCTAATTGACTGACTAAATGCATTTCAAAGGTAAAAATGCCCATAAAAGGTAACAAATCAATTTAAACTTATTGGAAAAGATTAATTTCTATCACTGCTGTGAACTGACCCGCACACAGAACAACTTTAGCAGTCCACAATAACACAAAATATCGTCTAATTATCCTTAACGATACAATCATCATACCTCATGTCATTTCAAACCAGTGTGACTAACTTTCTTCTGTGGAACAACACAAAATAAGATCTTTCAAAGGAGTTTAAGAATGTTGTACTAAACCGTTTTGACTTCTGAGAACTCTCACGGAGAACAGAGACCGATTACTAACATTCTTCAGAATGCAGTCAGTCATGCAGGTTTGGAGTGACATGAGGGCGAGTAAATGATGACATGTCCTTTTAAGAGCCGGTTTGTGCATGAGGAGCGAGCAGAATGAGCAGTACAGCTCTTGTGTTTCAGGTGATGTTCGCTCTGAATCAGACGCTGCTGCAGCAGGAGAGTCTCCGCGCCGGGGGCCTGCAGGTGCCCTACACCACAGAGCACCTGATCAAGCACTACAACTGTGGAGACCTCCGCTCCATCATCTTCAACCACGACGCCTCGCAGGTACCTCAGAGCTTGATGCACTGATGCTTTACTTTTCAGTTTATTCTCATGAAAAGATTTTTCTGATTTGATTCTTATGAACAGATTTTGTTTTATTTCAATTTATTTAAACGTTTCCATTTTTCGCTGGTTTCTCGCTATGAATAGTAGCTGCCATGACACTAAATACTAAACTATGATTTCAATAATGCATTAGTAAATGTTGAAATGAACATGCTGTAGAAGTGTTGTTCATGCTTAGTTCATGTTAACTAAAGTAGTTAACTAATGTAAAACTAACCTTATTGTAAAGTGTTAACAAATATTTTACTGGAAAACAGGACGAAAATGCAGTGTAAGAAATTGTGCATTCACTGTTTTTAATATTCAGTAATATTACTGAATTACCTGCACTGAATCGATCTGAATAATGACTCTGATTTACAGCTGAATGTGTCCCTGCAGCACAAAAGCAGTGTTGAGTCGCTGGGGGATATTTGTAGCAATAGCCAACAATACATTGTATGGGTCACAATTATACATTTCTCTTTTATGCCAAAAATCATTAGGATATTAAGTAAAGATCATGTTCCATGAAGATATTTAGTAAATGTCCTACCATAAATATATCAAAACTTAATGTTTGATTAGTAATATGCATTGCTAAGAACTTCATTTGAACAACTTTAAAGATGATTTTCTCAATATTTAGATTTTTTTGCACCCTCAGATTCCAGATTTTCAAATATTGTCCGATCCTAACAAACCACACATCAATGTTAAGCTTATTTATTCAGCTTTCAGATGATGCAGATGAAATCAGGCAGTATGTGTTTATTGAACTGTTGTATTAAATCAATATCACATTTGCAAACTCCTTGAATAATTATTCCAATCTGTCACTCTCCTTATGGCGATCTGTGGGCGCACAGAAATGAGAGTTCTCGAGACTCAAAAGTGTGTGCAAATGATACGTTCAGTCATCTGTCATCGCGTTATAAGCGCGGAACCTGCGGGAATGAGTAGAATTATTATTAATAGCCGCAATCCTGCGACTGAAACAAGCCCTGCTCTGTGTTCTCTTCTAATAACCCGACTGTGAATGATGCGAGGCGTTATGTTGTCAGTGAGAAGCTGCAGCCGTGGCGGGGAGGATGTTTGGTGTGCTGGTGTTCTGACAAATAATGCTACCTATCAGATTATGCTACCAACAAATCGTCAGAACACCAGCAGAACAACAACAATGTGCTACATGTTTCTTTTCCCCTCATTTTTTCCAACTGACAGAAATCCGTGACGGAAAACTTTCATCCCGGAGTAGTGTTATGTACATCATACTGCACCACAGTAATATATTTCTGATCATTTCTTTAAGCTAACCCGGACTTATATTTTGACGGGTTGCCATCGGGAACGTGTTTCTGTAGGTCTATGTAAATGATATGAAGATAGTTTTACTCCAATGAACCAATGAAACGCTCATGAAGGGACTCTCGGAGGGATCAGAGCAGTTCTGGAGATGTTGTTCATGTATTTATGTCTTCATGTCTTCATGTGACAGAAGCGTGATCTCTGAAGCAGCTGCAGTTAGCAAGCGCTTTCGGAGTGAGAGTGAATTCTGCTTTGATTGGTCGGACTCGTGAGTCCCAACAAATCAGATGAGCGGTGGGCGGAGACTGCTTTAGGCTACGGTGAGTTCTGACAGGCTGCATCAGAGCCAAATAGCGTGTTTCAAAATTAAGTTATTTTATCGGCAAATCGGTTTTGAAAATGACTGATACCGATAATCATATAAATGCTTAATATCGGCGCCGATAATTGGTCGACCCCTAGCATAAATCTCAATTCTGGAAAATTGACACTTAACACTGGTTTTGTGCTCCAGGGTCACATATGATACATTTTGCAACACTGTTATTATCTTTCCTGTTTCTCACTGTGAAGCTGCTCTGGAAGACTTTGTATTGTATGAAGCGCTATAGAAATCAATGTGGCTGTTTTTCGGATATCGGTCCGTTTTGCGTCCAGGTGCCGAGCTTCAAGAACGCGACGCTGCCGGCGAGCGAGCAGGTGACGGCGCAGGAGATCGAGCGCTACTTCAGACAGGAGCTGATCTACACGCGTAACGAGCGCATGGGCCGCCGCGTCAGAGCGCTGCTGGAGGAGCAGCCCGACAACAGCTTCTTCTTCGCCTTCGGAGCAGGTCAGTCTCCTCGGGACGCTCCCGGATGCTGTGGCTTTGAAGTCTCCTTTGATCTGCATTTTCTCCATCTTCTGTTTCCGCGAGGGCTAGTAGAGTGTGAGCGGCCAGAGGCGGGTCATGTAATGAAACGTGTGGCTCGCGCTCTTTGATGCGGCTCGTTTCTGACCTCGGTATGCAAATATCCGCCGGTTTTTGACTCGTAGCCCGAATGCAAACACTGCTGCTAAAAATAATGGAGGGCTCATTTCACAGAGATTAAAAGAGATTTTGCTCTTTCCAGGAACAAATCTTGACTTTAAAACCCTGAGAAATGGACTTTTTTCCCCAGAAGAAAGTTTGTAGCCTTTGATGAAGCGTCCGTCACAAAGCTTTCCTAGTGATGTCCGCTCTCTGCCGGTTCACCGTGAGGTCATGTGTGGATCAGCGTTAAATGAAACGATGTGGAAATCTGAGTAAAGCTGCTTAGAACAAATGACTCGAGTTATTTTGGTAGCGGCCGCAGCACTTATGCTGTAATTGCAGTTTTGTTCATTTAGAGAAACTGGACTAATGGCCGAAAAACACACGCAATCTGCTCACCGCCACATATTCTGCTTCATTTAACTCCAGATTGAAAACGGAGATTATAAACACCAGGAAACTTGGTTCTGATTGACCTCTCAAACTCTCTCTCTCTCTCGTGTGTGTGTGTGTGTGTGTGTGTGTGTGTTTAATATTCAGTAATATTACTGAATTACCTGCACTGAATCGATCTGAATAATGACTCTGATTTACAGCTGAATGTGTCCCTGCAGCACAAAAGCAGTGTTGAGTCGCTGGGGGATATTTGTAGCAATAGCCAACAATACATTGTATGGGTCACAATTATACATTTCTCTTTTATGCCAAAAATCATTAGGATATTAAGTAAAGATCATGTTCCATGAAGATATTTAGTAAATGTCCTACCATAAATATATCAAAACTTAATGTTTGATTAGTAATATGCATTGCTAAGAACTTCATTTGAACAACTTTAAAGATGATTTTCTCAATATTTAGATTTTTTTGCACCCTCAGATTCCAGATTTTCAAATATTGTCCGATCCTAACAAACCACACATCAATGGAAATCTTATTTATTCAGCTTTCAGATGATGTATAAAGCAAAATCAGGCAGTATGTGTTTATTGAACTGTTGTATTAAATCAATATCACATTTGCAAACTCCTTGAATAATTATTCCAATCTGTCACTCTCCTTATGGCGATCTGTGGGCGCACAGAAATGAGAGTTCTCGAGACTCAAAAGTGTGTGCAAATGATACGTTCAGTCATCTGTCATCGCGTTATAAGCGCGGAACCTGCGGGAATGAGTAGAATTATTATTAATAGCCGCAATCCTGCGACTGAAACAAGCCCTGCTCTGTGTTCTCTGCTAATAACCCGACTGTGAATGATGCGAGGCGTTATGTTGTCAGTGAGAAGCTGCAGCCGTGGCGGGGAGGATGTTTGGTGTGCTGGTGTTCTGACAAATAATGCTACCTATCAGATTATGCTACCAACAAATCGTCAGAACACCAGCAGAACAACAACAATGTGCTACATGTTTCTTTTCCCCTCATTTTTTCCAACTGACAGAAATCCGTGACGGAAAACTTTCATCCCGGAGTAGTGTTATGTACATCATACTGCAGCACAGTAACATATTTCTGATCATTTCTTTAAGCTAACCCGGACTTATATTTTGACGGGTTGCCATCGGGAACGTGTTTCTGTAGGTCTATGTAAATGATATGAAGATAGTTTTACTCCAATGAAACTGTCAAATGCTCATGAAGTGACTCTCGGAGGGATCAGAGCAGTTCTGGAGATGTTGTTCATGTATTTATGTCCTCAT
>NW_015506698.1:184332-187595 GCF_001515645.1 Sinocyclocheilus grahami
TGTTTATTGAACTGTTGTATTAAATCAATATCACATTTGCAAACTCCTTGAATAATTATTCCAATCTGTCACTCTCCTTATGGCGATCTGTGGGCGCACAGAAATGAGAGTTCTCGAGACTCAAAAGTGTGTGCAAATGATACGTTCAGTCATCTGTCATCGCGTTATAAGCGCGGAACCTGCGGGAATGAGTAGAATTATTATTAATAGCCGCAATCCTGCGACTGAAACAAGCCCTGCTCTGTGTTCTCTGCTAATAACCCGACTGTGAATGATGCGAGGCGTTATGTTGTCAGTGAGAAGCTGCAGCCGTGGCGGGGAGGATGTTTGGTGTGCTGGTGTTCTGACAAATAATGCTACCTATCAGATTATGCTACCAACAAATCGTCAGAACACCAGCAGAACAACAACAATGTGCTACATGTTTCTTTTCCCCTCATTTTTTCCAACTGACAGAAATCCGTGACGGAAAACTTTCATCCCGGAGTAGTGTTATGTACATCATACTGCAGCACAGTAACATATTTCTGATCATTTCTTTAAGCTAACCCGGACTTATATTTTGACGGGTTGCCATCGGGAACGTGTTTCTGTAGGTCTATGTAAATGATATGAAGATAGTTTTACTCCAATGAAACTGTCAAATGCTCATGAAGTGACTCTCGGAGGGATCAGAGCAGTTCTGGAGATGTTGTTCATGTATTTATGTCTTCATGTAGTGAGACGACAGAAGCGTGATCTCTGAAGCAGCTGCAGTTAGCAAGCGCTTTCGGAGTGAGAGTGAATTCTGCTTTGATTGGTCGGACTCGTGAGTCCCAACAAATCAGATGAGCGGTGGGCGGAGACTGCTTTAGGCTACGGTGAGTTCTGACAGGCTGCATCAGAGCCAAATAGCGTGTTTCAAAATTAAGTTATTTTATCGGCAAATCGGTTTTGAAAATGACTGATACCGATAATCATATAAATGCTTAATATCGGCGCCGATAATTGGTCGACCCCTAGCATAAATCTCAATTCTGGAAAATTGACACTTAACACTGGTTTTGTGCTCCAGGGTCACATATGATACATTTTGCAACACTGTTATTATCTTTCCTGTTTCTCACTGTGAAGCTGCTCTGGAAGACTTTGTATTGTATGAAGCGCTATAGAAATCAATGTGGCTGTTTTTCGGATATCGGTCCGTTTTGCGTCCAGGTGCCGAGCTTCAAGAACGCGACGCTGCCGGCGAGCGAGCAGGTGACGGCGCAGGAGATCGAGCGCTACTTCAGACAGGAGCTGATCTACACGCGTAACGAGCGCATGGGCCGCCGCGTCAGAGCGCTGCTGGAGGAGCAGCCCGACAACAGCTTCTTCTTCGCCTTCGGAGCAGGTCAGTCTCCTCGGGACGCTCCCGGATGCTGTGGCTTTGAAGTCTCCTTTGATCTGCATTTTCTCCATCTTCTGTTTCCGCGAGGGCTAGTAGAGTGTGAGCGGCCAGAGGCGGGTCATGTAATGAAACGTGTGGCTCGCGCTCTTTGATGCGGCTCGTTTCTGACCTCGGTATGCAAATATCCGCCGGTTTTTGACTCGTAGCCCGAATGCAAACACTGCTGCTAAAAATAATGGAGGGCTCATTTCACAGAGATTAAAAGAGATTTCTATGTAAATGATATGAAGATAGTTTTACTCCAATGAAACTGTCAAATGCTCATGAAGTGACTCTCGGAGGGATCAGAGCAGTTCTGGAGATGTTGTTCATGTATTTATGTCTTCATGTAGTGAGACGACAGAAGCGTGATCTCTGAAGCAGCTGCAGTTAGCAAGCGCTTTCGGAGTGAGAGTGAATTCTGCTTTGATTGGTCGGACTCGTGAGTCCCAACAAATCAGATGAGCGGTGGGCGGAGACTGCTTTAGGCTACGGTGAGTTCTGACAGGCTGCATCAGAGCCAAATAGCGTGTTTCAAAATTAAGTTATTTTATCGGCAAATCGGTTTTGAAAATGACTGATACCGATAATCATATAAATGCTTAATATCGGCGCCGATAATTGGTCGACCCCTAGCATAAATCTCAATTCTGGAAAATTGACACTTAACACTGGTTTTGTGCTCCAGGGTCACATATGATACATTTTGCAACACTGTTATTATCTTTCCTGTTTCTCACTGTGAAGCTGCTCTGGAAGACTTTGTATTGTATGAAGCGCTATAGAAATCAATGTGGCTGTTTTTCGGATATCGGTCCGTTTTGCGTCCAGGTGCCGAGCTTCAAGAACGCGACGCTGCCGGCGAGCGAGCAGGTGACGGCGCAGGAGATCGAGCGCTACTTCAGACAGGAGCTGATCTACACGCGTAACGAGCGCATGGGCCGCCGCGTCAGAGCGCTGCTGGAGGAGCAGCCCGACAACAGCTTCTTCTTCGCCTTCGGAGCAGGTCAGTCTCCTCGGGACGCTCCCGGATGCTGTGGCTTTGAAGTCTCCTTTGATCTGCATTTTCTCCATCTTCTGTTTCCGCGAGGGCTAGTAGAGTGTGAGCGGCCAGAGGCGGGTCATGTAATGAAACGTGTGGCTCGCGCTCTTTGATGCGGCTCGTTTCTGACCTCGGTATGCAAATATCCGCCGGTTTTTGACTCGTAGCCCGAATGCAAACACTGCTGCTAAAAATAATGGAGGGCTCATTTCACAGAGATTAAAAGAGATTTTGCTCTTTCCAGGAACAAATCTTGACTTTAAAACCCTGAGAAATGGACTTTTTTCCCCAGAAGAAAGTTTGTAGCCTTTGATGAAGCGTCCGTCACAAAGCTTTCCTAGTGATGTCCGCTCTCTGCCGGTTCACCGTGAGGTCATGTGTGGATCAGCGTTAAATGAAACGATGTGGAAATCTGAGTAAAGCTGCTTAGAACAAATGACTCGAGTTATTTTGGTAGCGGCCGCAGCACTTATGCTGTAATTGCAGTTTTGTTCATTTAGAGAAACTGGACTAATGGCCGAAAAACACACGCAATCTGCTCACCGCCACATATTCTGCTTCATTTAACTCCAGATTGAAAACGGAGATTATAAACACCAGGAAACTTGGTTCTGATTGACCTCTCAAACTCTCTCTCTCGAGTGTGTGTGTGTATGTGTGTGTGTGAGAGAGAGAGAGAGAGAGAGTGTGTGTGTGTGTGTGTGAGAGACAGTGTGTGTGTGTGTGTGTGTGTGTGTGTGTGAGTGTGTGAGTGTGAGGGTGTGAGTGTGTGTGTGAGAGTGTGAGAGTGTGTGTGTGAGTGTGTGTGTGTGT
>NW_015506698.1:188212-199210 GCF_001515645.1 Sinocyclocheilus grahami
GTGTGTGAGAGAGAGAGAGAGTGTGTGTGTGTGAGAGAGAGAGTGTGTGTGTGTGTGTGTGTGTGAGAGAGAGTGTGTGTGTGTGTGTGTGTGTGAGTGTGTGAAAGTGTTGTATGTGTCTGTGTGTGTGTGTGTGTGTGTGTGTGTGTGTTAGTGATGTGAGCTATCAGACTTCAGCATGTTCGTGAGACAGTAAGCAGACACCTAAAGCATCCTAGCGGATGAGTGACACAGTGACTGTGTGTGTCTGTATATATACACACACACATAAAATATTTAATTAACTAATTAATCATAAATTTGTTTCTGAAATCAATCGCGATTAATTATTTAAAAAAGTTTTTAAATATATTTTATATTCTAATATTGTTACATTCTATCTTCAAATTAATGTAGAAACAACAAAGACAGTATATTTATTTATATTTGTTTAATGGCATCTTTTTTATGACCGAAGGCGAGTATCACTGATACCAATACTGCTGAGGTCTCGATTCATTTTTTTTCTAGTATTTAACCATTCACTAGCCATTCAACATTACAGTATAATTGAGCGCTGTCAATTTTAACATTTATTAGACTTGAAAAAATAACTTCTAATTTAAGTGAACTTAATTTTCACAATCTTCACATAAACCCATTAAAGTAAATGTCATATTTAGCGACCTGTTCTCTGATGAACAGCATCCCAGCAGCTGGTTATGAGGTTATTTGGCTGCTGAACATGACGCAGATATGACACGCATCGTAGTTTCTGATAACTGTTGACCTTTTCTGACCCACTGCAGCTCTTAAAGTCTCTATAATGAGCCGAGGAGCGGAATCGGGTGTGTTAGATGAGAGAAAACCACTGCATTTCAGAGACATGTTCTTAAATCTGACTCATATATGACAAATACTAATCAGAAATTTGGAAAAGTTTCACACCAAACTATTTTGGGTGCAATGCGCAGTTTGTCCTGTGGGTGGCAGTAATGGAAAAAAGTAAGACATCATGCATTTACTTACACATGTTTGAGAATCGAGATATTTCATGACATAGTTAACACGCCTGGGAATATTTCAAAGAAAAATGAAAAAATAAATAAAGCATAAGAGTATATCAGTTATACAGTGCTGTCCTGCAGTGATGTCTGGTTCGCCAACGAATCGTTGTTTTCTGTTCTGGGGGCCGAAGCTTCACGAGTCGAGAAACATTACGAGTCTAAAGCCAAAGCATACTTCAGTCTTTACGCGTACGCTAGCGTGTGCATGCAGTGCGCCACACAAACTTCATCAGCAAATGAAAATGAGTGCTGAAAATCTGGATTGTATAAAGTGCTTTAAATATATAAAGTGACTTGACACAGCTTCTCATGATGAGCTCCATTTTATTTAGAAATGAATGCAGGTACTTTTAATTTTTTTGTTGTTGTAATATTTAAACAGCTTTATTTAGAAATGAGATTTTTATTAAAAAAAAAAAAAAATTAAGCAGATTTATTTAGAAATGATAATTAAAAAAAATATTTAAGCAGCTTTATTTAGAAAAGATTGTTATTTACAAAAAATATATATTTTTTAATTTAATCAGATTTATTTAGAAATGAACGTAGTTGCTTTTTTTTTTTTAAATGTGCTTATTTAAGCAGATTTTGAAATGAGTGCAGATGCTTTTATTTAAAAAAAAAAAAATTAAGACCTCTCTCTATTAAACATCTTATTGGCTGTGCTGCTTTTAATGCAGTTAGATGATGATTTAAGTCAAGTCAGCTTTATTTATATAGCACTTTTAACAATACAGATTGTGTCAAAGCAACTGAACAGCATTAATTAGGAAAATAGTGTGTTAATAATGCAGAAGGACAATAGTACACACTCCGTTTTCAGTTAAAGACAGTTCATCATTGAATTCAGTGACGTCAACATCCAGCTCAGTTCAGTTTAAATAGCATCTGTACAATCATGTCGACGATATCGCTGGAAATGAAGTGTCCCCAACTAAGCAAGCCAGAGGAACCAGAACTCCAGCGGTGACAGAATGGAGAGAAAACCTTGGGAGAAACCAGGCTCAGTCAGGGACCAGTTCTCCTCTGACCAGACGAACCAGCAGTTCAGTTCCAGGCTGCAGCAAAGTCAGATTGTGCAGAGGACTCATCTGGTTCCTGTGGTCTTGTCCCGGTGGTTGTCTAATTTAATTTAGTAATATCTCTTAAGGACTTGTTTAATAGGATTTTTGCAGAAAACATTTTAGAATTTTTGTCATAGGCAAATTTAAAACATTTTAATAATTTAACCATCCTATTTTTTCTGTTTTATTTAGTTAGATTTTATTTTATTGCATTTATACAGCTTTTGTGTAACTGGTAGAAAATGTACAAACTCTCATGTCATGAAAATATCCTCCACATTAATGCATCTGACAGACTTTTTAATCTAAAGCGACTTGCATTGCATTCAAGTTATATATTTGATCAGATCTTGCTTTCACTGGGAATCAAACCCATGACCTTGGCGTTGCGAGTGCCCTGATCTACTGCCTGCTGTGGCATGACATTTCTACTACAGACTTTTAATTATTTTATTCACGTTTTTTGATGGCATCAACTCTGGTTCTGAGGTAAAGATGGTAAAAAGTGAAGGGGAGGAAATAGCGGTTTATTTATTTAGCTGTTGCAGCTGCACTTTAAAGGCTGTATTAATTGGAAGCCCCTGGTTAAGACGCACTGGTTTACAGCAGCACGAGTGTGATTCATGACAGACGGCTCAGTTTAGTGTGAAGTGTTGCTTTATTAATCGGAGTCTCTGGTATGGTCATGCCGCTGTGCTTGGACTCGTTGCCCGTGTAAAGTCTGAGCTCTTTGTTGAGAACGTTTTGTTCTCTTTGACGACACTGTGTTGTCTTTGATGCAGCAGATTTGACTCATTCAGCTGGTTTGAAGTTAAAAACATCTTAATGGATTTGTTTCTTACAAACTCTCAGCTTTTCGCTTCTCAAGACATTAACTGATGGACTGGCACAGTGTTGGAAAGTTACTTTTAAAAGGAATGCATTACAATATTGCGTTATCCTTTTAAGAAGGGCTTCACGGGGGTTACTGCTTTTATAAAACGGTTATTCCATATACGTAGTAAGGTTTCACAAAATAAAACCGAGCAAATAAAGTGTAATGATATTAATAAACACAGTATTCTTCCACCAAACAATGTAGCTCCTCAGAAACAGTTGTGGTTGCTACAAAGTGGTTGCCGAGCAACACACAGATGTAAACAAAGGTGTGCTACTTTGTAGCGTCATTTACAACAGCTTCGGCTCAGCCAATCAGAGTCAAGCACCGGAGCTCTCCGCTTTATAATAATGCACGAACCACTCCTTTGCTGAAATCAGAATCAGAAAGAGCTTTATTGCCAGGTAGGCTTGCGCATACAAAGAATTTGTTTTAGTGACATAAGCTTCCAGTACACGGAGACAACAACAACGCACATAAAAAAAAAAACACATGTAAATATAAATAGACAAATATTGAAAAATTTTTGGTGACCATAAAGTTCTCATTCACTTTGCGCCTGTACTGCATTTGGGGTCAGTCATATAGATGTATCGCAACATATCATAAATAAATGTTCTTCGCATGACACCCCTAGACATTGTTTAAGATGAGATGTTCTTTACTGTAATAAACACTGACTGCAGTGTTTTTCATGAACATTTTAATCACGATTTAAATTGATCAAATAAAGTTTTTAATACCATGTAACTGTACAAAAGTCTAAAGTCGGTTTCAAATCTGTATTTCTTTTTCAGAGAGGCAATTTGTGTTTGCCTCGGAGGAAGAATGGTATAGTGATTCAGACACTGACTGTCCATACTGCAGGATCTGTTCAAGCGGCATTATAGAGATGCAGTATTTTACAGAGAATTTACTCAAATAATTGATTATGGATCTTCCCATTAGATGTTTCTCACGGTGTGTTTTTTATGTGGTTTATTGTAGTGAAGTTGATTATACCCTGTTACTGCACTGATGGAGCGCAAGGCCGGAGTCACTGGCATCGCCCACACTGCAGACATACTATAGAGAGAGCAGGGGATTTCAAAGCTCATCTGAGAATCAACGGTTTGTGTTCATTTTTACATTGACCTGCCACAGTATACTGTATTATTTTGTATGTGCAGCTGTATTCATTATACCAAAATATTAATCAATCCGAATGCCATAAAACTGGCACTAATAATTTATATTTTTCTGGATGTGTAGGTTATGAAGTGACAGAAAATTCTTCAGGTTTGTCCATTTCTCAGTAACATCACTTCAGTTGCTTATTTTAGCGGTGCATTGTGGAATGGGGCTTACAATGCTATACATCTTTTTTTTCTTCTTTATTTGTTAGTGACCCAACAACCCATTCATGAAGACAAAGATTCATTTTCTGAGGAAAAAATTTCAGAGGAACAAGCTAATACACAATTGAAACAACAAACACAGTCGCAGACAGATTCACAAAAGGGTCGCTATAAATGTCAAATATGTAGAGTTTTCTTTTCCAACACATCTAATCTGAAATGAGAGAATGCAACATGGTTTGGAGCAACCTATGCTTTGCATAGACCAAAAGAATGATATATACGCCACTCCTAAGGAACTACATGGGCCAAGAGTGCCAGTCCATGTAATTAAATCGCTTCTTCTTGGAAAAATATACTGCGAGTCAGAAATTTGTAGAGACATGGCAAAGATTGCAGCCAGGAGTGGACACCCTGGAACTGAACGCCACCACCTTCAAAGAACTATTTCTGCACGGCGTTACATTCCTCCACCACCACTAGACACTGCTTCTTTAGACAAAATGTTCAACAAAGGACTAATCTCAAACTCAAGAGTACAGGAATGTAAGGACTTACATTTGAAGGCCTGTGAAGAGGAGGTTAAATATGGCCTGTCACAGACATACATATACTTTTCTGTATTTACTAACCTCATAGACAACTGGTGTCAGCTTGGGCGAACTATAGTAACATTTGACTGTTCAAGCGGCATTATAGAGATGCAGTATTTTACAGAGAATTTACTCAAATAATTGATTATGGATATTCCCATTAGATGTTTCTCACTGTGTGTTTTTTTATGTGGTTTATTGTAGTGAAGTTGATTATACCCTGTTACTGCACTGATGGAGCGCAAGGCCGGAGTCACTGGCATCGCCCACACTGCAGACATACTATAGAGAGAGCAGGGGATTTCAAAGCTCATCTGAGAATCAACGGTTTGTGTTCATTTTTACATTGACCTGCCACAGTATACTGTATTATTTTGTATGTGCAGCTGTATTCATTATACCAAAATATTAATCAATCCGAATGCCATGAAACTGGCACTAATAATATATATTTTTTCTGGATGCGTAGGTTATGAACTGACAAAAGTCTTCAGGTTTGTCCATTTCTCAGTAACATCACTTCAGTTGCTTATTTTAGCGGTGCATTGTGGAATGGGGCTTACAATGCTATACATCTTTTTTTTTCTTCTTTATTTGTTAGTGACCCAACAACCCATTCATGAAGACAAAGATTCATTTGAGGAAAACATTTCAGAGGAGCAAGCTAATACACAATTGAAACAACAAACACAGTCGCAGACAGATTCACAAAAGGGTCGCTATAAATGTCAAATATGTAGAGTTCTCTTTTCCAACACATCTAATCTGAAATGAGAGAATGCAACATGGTTTGGAGCAACCTATGCTTTGCATAGACCAAAAGAATGATATATACGCCACTCCTAAGGAACTACATGGGCCAAGAGTGCCAGTCCATGTAATTAAATCGCTTCTTCTTGGAAAAATATACTGCGAGTCAGAAATTTGTAGAGACATGGCAAAGATTGCAGCCAGGAGTGGACACCCTGGAACTGAACGCCACCACCTTCAAAGAACTATTTCTGCACGGCGTTACATTCCTCCACCACCACTAGACACTGCTTCTTTAGACAAAATGTTCAACAAAGGACTAATCTCAAACTCAAGAGTACAGGAATGTAAGGACTTACATTTGAAGGCCTGTGAAGAGGAGGTTAAATATGGCCTGTCACAGACATACATATACTTTTCTGTATTTACTAACCTCATAGACAACTGGTGTCAGCTTGGGCGAACTATAGTAACATTTGACACAATGTCTGGAAAATGGCACGGTCAATGTAGGGGCAGTAAACACAGACTGAGTTGTGTCCACAGATATGTATGCATGTGGTGGGTATTCCAGGAGCGTCCATCATTACTAAGAGAAAATTCAATTGCAAGTCCTGAAGAAAAAGAGGACTCTTGAGGAGAAAGAACAAGAGAGGGATGAGGACATACAACCATCAAATGACACCGCATCAGCAGTGATTAAAATGACAGCACTTTTTGAGGGGCAAGAGAATTCCTGAAAATCTTCCACAAGACTTAATTGTAATGGAAATGGCGATACCTGAAAGCTTTGTGCCTAAAGAGACACAGTGCCCTTACTGCCCAGGACCATGCTACCCTAACCTCAGTGGAGCAATTCTGAAGACTAAGCATGCTACCATTTATGGTTTGTTTTCTGTGCACAGAGGTATTTGTCACACTTTTGTGAGTTCTAGTGGAAACACACATATATACACATTATATATATATATATATATATATGCATTTTTTTGTCCAGGTGTTGCAGTGTACATAAAGGAATGCCCTGTTTGTGGAACCCAAGTCAGATTCCAAGAATATAATTCTGGATTTCATAATTTCAACAACAAATTGTTCCTCACAATCCCTCACTTTTGACAACAGGTCTTTCTGTAAGAAAAAAAAGTGAATTTTAAGCAAGCAACAGAAATAAATTTTTAGCTGAACATTATCTTACATATTGTCCAAACTAATGTAACTTTGTCTTTACCTGCAACAGAACCACATTGCTGTTGGGCGTTTTTTTGCGTACTTTGGGGGAACACAGCAAAGTGTACATTCCTCACAACACAATAAGGAAAACTTTTTACCACTTTTCCGCTTTGAGGAGCTACAACTACAGTTACTTCTGTTACCGTTGTGGCCATCATGCTCCTATTTTAATTGCTGACAGCAACTGGAAAGTGGCCTTTGACTTACCAGGTAGGAATTCAGGAATTCACCCATTCATGAAAAAACTGCTTTACCCTCAAAAGTTGCCAACAACAGTTTCCACTGTCTGCTCTTGAAACTTACTCTTTTTGTGTAGTGCATCTCATGAAACGACCAGACCTGACAAACACCACTTCACAGGACACACAGGTGAACATTTCAGCTAGATGGGAAAACCTTGAGAAAGAGATAATTGCAACAGGATTTTGTGATGTTGTGATAAGCTTTTTTAAGATACTTAAACATTATGCTAACTTCCTTTAAATTTAAATTTACACTTCCTTCCTTCCCTCCCTCCCTCACTATTTACTCGCTCGCTTTTCTAGCTCACTAACATATTCTGCATTTACGCCATGGATTGGGCAATACTCAAGAATATCTGATGTCTTACCAAAGACTGAGATTTTCAAAGGCCTCTCCCAGAAAGACAGATTGTGGACAAAGAGGCCAAATGAGGAATTTGATGAGGACAGAATTTTGCAAGTATTAGAGACCAAAGGGGTAATACATTTTACAAGCTAATTCTATTAAAAACACACACACACACGAAGAGAAGGAGGCATGCAATGCTCTAGGCATTTCAGCACGTGGATCACAGTCTGACCTCATTAATAGGCTTGAGGAACTGAGGAACTATAAGGATATATATATCCCAAAATGTTCGTGAAGCTTCACAAAGCTGGAGGTAAGATAAATATGTAGACAATTACAAGCATGGTCCAGAATGGACAACAACTTTTTTTTTTATGCATCTGGAAAACGGACATTGAGGGAAGCGGGGAGAAAAAAAAATGTAGAAGCAGCAGTTTAATAAAAGTAACAACAACAACAAAAAAAAAAAAACAATTCAGGTAAACAGGAATGTGTGGCACAGAAACTCATAACTGAGAATGAAACAGAGAAATCCATGCTAAAATACACAACGATAATCTAACTAGGAACACTTCTGAAAACAACTGAGGAGTAATGAACAAAGTAGCTACAAAGGTCTTTAAACAAGCACAGGAAACAGCAAAAGACAAAAGACAGAGAACTAAAGCATGAAAATTACATTCATCTATCATAACCATTTTGCCGTGATTGATAATGAATCATAGACATTATTGACTGACAGTTTCTGAAAAAATAATACATTTATATTTTACACTTGACTTTGCCAAACGATATAATTTTTTTTTTGTCGAAAATATATTACATGTAATTAGCAATATTCTGCATTTTTCCCCACAGGAGGGGTACTGCATCTTAGGTGCACCCATGGTGTGGTGTACTATCATTCACCCCTGTGGTGGCAGGAATCTGCTCGAGACCATGGAGATGCTCTCCTGAGTTTAAAATTTCCACCAACAGTATTCATCTCTGACATAGCTGGACGTGTCGCCAGACATGTCAATAATAGGACTCATCAAAAATTTTTCCAGCCACATGATGGCAGGTTATGTGCTCCAACAGCAGAAAACATTTCTGCTGCATTGGAAAAAAAACTTAAAGTGCAGCAGGAATGGGTAAATACCCTTCAAAGCTCTATGGGGCCAAAGATAAATGAAGACAAAACAACTGACAGATTCGCATGCCCTCACCCTCTCACTGGAACTTGTGAACGGTACTCCCTTTATGACCGTTTTCATGAAAAAAACCAAAAAAGGCCAGAGGAGAGACTGAGGAGCATAAAACTATTGCCAGATCTTGCCTTAATTGTTAATTCAGCTTCAGCAGAGCAAATTAACAAAGAGCTGTCAACCAGCAGGTACTTCCTCTGCCAATTGAAGGACAGTCACTATATGTTCGCCTTGCGGCTGTATTTCCATCTACACAACCAGCGGATCAATAATTCCTTCTTGCAGAACATTCAAAAAATGTCAAACAAAGATGTGCACCTAGGGCTACATGGACACCTATTAATAGGTGTGGATGAGGAAACAGACAAAGGTAATGTAAGTCATTAAATAAAAGTTCATGTAGTACTACAAATGTTATTAACATATACTTCGTTTTCAGAAATGTACCAAAGAACATCTGTAAAGTCAACTGACCCGCAAGCCGAACCAGAAAAAGTTGAGGAAGATCTGAAGAGTTTCACTGTGTCATTGTTTCCTATAAGTGAACAAAATAAGGTACATACTGACTTTTGTATGTGATAAACTTCAAAGTAATAGTTTACAATAACCAAAACTACATCTCTAATATTTTATGCTTCAATATAATGAATGGCTTCTGAACTACAGGACAAACTGAAACAACTTTACGTTGCCTGGAGGAGAGAGAGAGCAATAATTCACAGATTTTCAGCGTACGCAACGCTATATATTGCGGACTTGAGAAGTGTTTGCCCCTCTTCTCTTTTAGATGAAGATCCAAACAAGAACATGCCTTGGTTAAATGACAATGTAAGTATGCTAACAATGTTCTTATATTTGCTTTACAAATCTTTATAAGGATCTCAGAACATGACACTGCATACTGTTCATATAATAGAAGCACTCATCTCATTGTCTGTATATTAAAGTCTGTGTAATTATTTAAAGGCTGTGAACTGTCGTATTGCTCAAATTGCTGCAGAAACTCAGGATGTAAGTAACTGACTATTCAATGACTAATCAATCTTTTGTGTAATTACCTCATGCTGAGAAATGACGCTGTAAGGATGGTACGGTGGTTCAGGCTGTAGGATTGCCGAATGACTAAAGAAACGTTATCAGCACAATGGTATAAAACTGTACATTTCTAGTCTATTACCACCCACTGCCACTTATACCAACGACGGAAATAAGCGCAGTTAGAATAGCTACATATGTGGGAGAGCGTTGCTATTGTGTGACTATTGTATTGCAATAGGTAGCACTTTAAGATGAACCTTGAATCAAGACTAGTTAGCACATAATTAATAATTGAAATGGTTTAATAACAATATTTTGTTATGGTTACACTTGAATTGGTTACAAAATAGATGAAGGATGGTAAAGCATAGTTAATTGTACCCAACATGTAAAATATTACCTGAGAGAAAGAGATAGAGAGAGGAAGAAAAAGAGGGAGAGAGGGCAGAGACCCATGTTTTTTCACCCTCATTATTAGCCTCGAAGAGAAGATCTTACAGAGGCATGCAATGCTCTAGGCATTTCAGCACGTGGATCACAGTCTGACCTCATTAATAGGCTTGAGGAACTTTTGTTGTATAAGGATATATATATCCTAAAATGTTCGTGAAGCTTCACAAAGCTGGAGGTAAGATAAATATGTAGACAATTACAAGCATGGTCCAGAATGGACAACAACTTTTTTTTTATGCATCTGGAAAACGGACATTGAGGGAAGCAGGGAGAAAAAAAATGTAGAAGCAGCAGTTTAATAAAAGTAACAACAACAACAACAAAAAAAAAACAATTCAGGTAAACAGGAATGTGTGGCACAGAAACTCATAACTGAGAATGAAACCGAGAAATCCATGCTAAAATACACAACGATAATCTAATCGTTAGAGTTTAAAATCTCCTGAGTTTAACATTTCCACCCACAGTATTCATCTCTGACATAGCTGGACGTGTCGCCAGACATGTCAATAACAGGACTCATCAAAAATGTTTCCAGCCACATGATGGCAGGTTATGTGCTCCAACACATAACATTTCCAAACATTTCTGCTGCATTGGGAAAAAAACGTAAAGTGCCGCAGGAATGGGTAAATACCCTTCAAAGCTCTATGGGGCCAAAGATAAATGAAGACAAAACAACTGACAGATTTGCATGCCCTCTCCCTCTCACTGGAACTTGTGAATGGTACTCCCTTTATGACCGTTTTCATGAAAAAAAAAAAAAAAAGTTCAGGGGTTGCTTCATGATGACGTTTGCTACATTTGCAAATGAAAACGTTTGTCAGAGCCA
>NW_015506698.1:204856-207351 GCF_001515645.1 Sinocyclocheilus grahami
TTTTTTTTTATGCATCTGGAAAACGGACATTGAGGGAAGCGGGGAGAAAAAAAAATGTAGAAGCAGCAGTTTAATAAAAGTAACAACAACAACAAAAAAAAAAAACATAATTCAGGTAAACAGGAATGTGTGGCACAGAAACTCATAACTGAGAATGAAACCAAGAAATCCATGCTAAAATACACAACGATAATCTAATCATTAGAGTTTAAAATCTCCTGAGTTTAACATTTCCACCCACAGTATTCATCTCTGACATAGCTGGACGTGTCGCCAGACATGTCAATAACAGGACTCATCAAAAATGTTTCCAGCCACATGATGGCAGGTTATGTGCTCCAACACATAACATTTCCAAACATTTCTGCTGCATTGGAAAAAAAACGTAAAGTGCCGCAGGAATGGGTAAATACCCTTCAAAGCTCTATGGGGCCAAAGATAAAAGACAAAACAACTGACAGATTTGCATGCCCTCTCCCTCTCACTGGAACTTGTGAATGGTACTCCCTTTATGACCGTTTTCATGAAAAAAAAAAAAAAAAGGCCAGAGGAGAGACTGAGGAGCATAAAACTATTGCCAGATCTTGCCTCAATTGTTAATTCAGCTTCAGCAGCTGTCAACCAGCAGGTACTTCCTCTGCCAACTGAAGGACAGTCACTATATGTTCGCCTTGCGGCTGTATTTCCATCCGCACAACCAGCGGATCAATAATTCCTTCTTGCAGAACATTCAAAAGATGTCAAACAAAGATGTGCACCTAGGGCTACATGGACACCTATTAATAGGCGTGGATGAGGAAACAGACAAAGGTAATGTAAGTCGTTAAACAAAAGTTCATGTAGTACTACAAATGTTATTAACATATACTTTGTTTCATCTCAATTCTGTGTCATATCATTGCAGAAATGTACCAAAGAACATCTGTAAAGTCAACTGACCCGCGAGCTGAACCAGAAAAAGTTGAGGAAGATCTGAAGAGTTTCACTGTGTCATTGTTTCCTATAAGTGAACAAAATAAGGTACATACTGACTTTTGTATGTGATAAACTTCAAAGTAATAGTTTACAATAACCAAAACTACATCTCTAACATTTTATGCTTCAATATAAATCTAACATATGTAGCACATTAATAAATGGTAATATTGTGCTGTAAAAAAACTTTTTTTTGTAGAAACTCCGTCATGACCTCACATCTGGAGCAGTGAAATCACAAAGAATGTTTTTACACAAGCATCCGAATTATGCACCCACACTGAAAAATCTGTGCAAACTACGCATCTCAGTGTTTGATGAAGAACAGGTACAATAACACACCACAATTACTTATTTTTATAGCTTCATAGTACTGTTACACCAAAGATTCCCAATATCTTATCATTCATTATAATCTGAAACTATTGGAATGTAATTAAATTATTAGATGCTGGATTTATTTGAAACACTAAGTGAAATATCTGCATTGTTGTTTGTCATAGACTGATGGAATCATTGACAAAGTATTCAGTGTTTTGGCATTGAAAATAAACGATTCATCAAGCGTTTCTTATGTTACGGAAGTCATGACACCTGAGGTATGTTACGTTTTGTGAAGAAGACATTAATAATTCAAGAGCAAATTATATTTTAAATATAGTGTGTTAATTATGCAGTTATCAATTCTACATTTAATGCACAATGTATGTGATACAATTGTAATGACTGTGTTTTTACTTGATTATAGATATCCATTCTGATTCTCAGAACGACAGCGGGGCTCCACAGATTCCCAGCGGAAATGGCCTTTGTTGCTGGATACTGTGTGGAATAACAGTTTTAAGTGCTACAAGCTATATATATATATATATGTTCTTATATTTTATTTGTAAATAGTTTTTATTTGTAAATAGTCTATCTTTGTAAAATACTGATACAGTCTGTGCTCCCTGATTTTACAATTTGAAGTTGTCTTTCTTTTATTGAATTATTAAAAAGCATTGCAGTTTGCAGTCGCTGAAATTAATTTGAGAAAGACTCATAATTCACTTTTTTAATAGGTATTTTTTTATGCTTTACATTATTGCATAACAAATGTTACTACAGAACATAAATCGTAATATCGTCACAACTACTGTCACCATCCATGCAAATCAGAATGATTTCCTTGTGTCGTAAGCAACCAGCCGTGATCACGTTCATATGACTGCTTTAATTAGGGGGAAAAAAACTAAAACGTCAATCATTCAAAAAAACAGTCATAAAAATATATTCATAATAAAATAGTGCATTTCCTTGCAGCTAGAGTGATAGGCACTCACACGGTCACACACACACTCTCACACGGTCACACACACACTCTCACTCACTCACACACACACACTCTCTCACACACATTATAACACACTCCCTCACACACACTCACTCTCACACAATAACACTCACACTCATTATAACACTCACACACAATAACACTCACTCTCACACTCAAACACTCACACTCACTATAACACTCACTC
>NW_015506699.1:0-585 GCF_001515645.1 Sinocyclocheilus grahami
ATTGAAAGCAGTTGGCAACACTGGTCCTGTGCTAGCCTCCTGCGCACCTTTTTGGTGTAGGCCGGGGCTCGCAAACAAGAAGGTCAATCATTGTTTTCGTAGCACTACCCACTCAGTGAGATTGGATAACACTGGGTAAACATACCCATTCCACTTGGAACAGGAACGTTGCGGAAGCCCCATCGTTCCCGGAAGCACTTACACATATGAACAACCGTTTAGGTGCATATAGAAGATTAGAGGTGCTTGTAACCCTCTTGGAAAATGGCAGAGAGTCTGCCGGGGAAACACAGGCTCTGAGGCTATACTGTGGACTTTACACATATGGGATCCACTTAGGTCTCTACATATGGAACCCAGCCCTCTACTGGTTCTCACGGATTAATCGAATGATGGCCTGGCGCCGGACGTTCCACCACGTCTGGCTGCCGAGGGGATGGAGGAGCTAGGGCTGCACGATAAATCGAAATGGAATCGAGATCACGATTCGACAGAAGCTGCGATTGTCATGCGTATCTTTCAGTGAAGCACAGTTCTGTGATCAGCAGTAAATCTCCATCCAAAGGCCAGAGGGCGCTCTCGCGC
>NW_015506699.1:5911-23133 GCF_001515645.1 Sinocyclocheilus grahami
AAATAAAGTATATTTATAATGCAATGCCTTTATCACTGCTTAAATACTATGAAATATGTTGCGTGCCTTATTCTGTGTAAGAAGCCACATCATCTCACAGAAGGATTTATTTCAAACACTCGACTGACGTTATGAAGTGAGTTTGGAGTAAAAATATGTTATTAAATGTGGTATTTTCACATGCTTTCAGATGGAGCAGCATTTACTTCACAGAGCCGTAGTTCACTGAGAAGCTATGCAAACAGCTGTCATTATCGCAAACGATTTCTTCGATTTCAGAATCGCGCAATGAAATCGTCGGTGATCTTTTTGCGTAACTTGTAAGTGAACTACGGCTATGCGTAGTAAATTCTGCTCCATCTGAAAGCACGTGATGATGATTTACTGCTGATTACAGAACTGGATTTTTTAACAAAATGCGCATGACAATCGCATTCGATTCATCGTGCAGCCCTAGGAGGAGCTCAACAGGGTCTACAGTATGGACACTCTGGAACAGTTATAGCAAGTCGACACTAACCGGGGCCTCTCAGTGCTTCTGCCCGTTTGAGGTGAGAACACAGAAGGATAACGGCTCCATACGAAGGCTATAGAATCTAGCAAACATGTTGGGGGTCACCCAGCCCACAGCTCTACAAATATCTGTCAGCGAGGATGCAACACTTCTAGAAGAGTGAGCTCGCAACCTGAATGGGCAGGGCACACCCTGTGCCTGATAAACCAGGGTGATGGCATCCACTATCCAGTGGGCCATCCTCTGCTTGGAGACAACCTTCTCCCTCTGCCGGCCTCCATAACAGACAAAGAGTTGAGCTGAAGTCCTGAAGCACGGGGGCATTTAAAAACCGAGTCTTGTCGGTCTCCCTCATGTCGGCCAGACACAGCCAGAGATGGCGTTCCTGGACCACCATAGTGGACATCGCACGTCCCAGAGACCACAAAGGGATGCAGCAATCGACAACCCATCATCGGGGGGAGCGCCGAAGGATACAAGTGGTACCCCACAGGAGGGTCCAGCCTGTTCCCTGGGCAGCTCCACTGGCTGCAAAGTGCTGGTGGAAAGAGGAGCCCTCACAGGTTGGTTCCTTAGAGGGGAATTCCTCACCGTCACCGTAAGATCAGTCCGGCTACAGCCAGAAGTAGCGGCCCCCTGGCTCTTGCCAGGGGGAACACTAGAGCTAGGCAGAGGCACGGGAACCCCACCCCTTTACAAGAAACGGAGCCTGGTCCATAACAATGAGAGCATGACTCGTCCACAAACGCTGCCTCAACGTGCTTAACGCCCAGACACTTGAGGCAGCGATTGTGACCATCACCCGGCGCCAGGTACCGACGGCATCCAGAAACGCACGGGTGAAAAAAGGCATCTTTAAAAAGACATCCACCCAAGAATGCTCTTTTAGAGATGGCTCTTTTAAGTGTGCTGAAGCGCACAGGGGTGCTGGCCACCTGCTGGCCAGGAGCAGAGGCAGACGGGCTTGAGAACGGCGTGGCCGGCGGATTCGACGAAGGAGCGTCCGACGGGCTTGCGGCAACCACATGTGACGACCCTGGGCTGGACTCGAGCTTCGTCCATGGTGAAAGCCGATCCGGCGATCCACAGTGCAAAGTTGATTTATTTCCTCAGCGACCAGCACGGATCAGCTCCAGGCATGACGAAGCGGATATTGTCCTCTTTCGGAAAGCCAAACAAAGTAGTTTCGCTTTCACAAGGAAACAAACAGCGCCTTCACGACATGGCGGCGATGGCAACAACAATACTACAGTGAGAATAAAAGTTACGCCTTCTTTCTTTGTGTGAACATTTGGGCGGCGTTATGCAAATCTTCCCACATTGTGACATAGACAGGTGGGGGCGTGTTGGAACGAGCCGTTTTAGGTAGGCGTGGTTGACTCTTAACTTTTATGAAGAATATCTCTTTGAATTTGAGACTTTAGTCTTTGCAACTTTACAGATCTTCTTTATGCACCAAGAGCTTGTAACACTCCAAAGAGAATGGAAAATTTGAAATCACATCATATGACCCCTTTAATCATTTAACCTTGAGGATGGCCAGACTTTACCTTTGCTGCCCTGAAGAGGGAGCTGTTTTTCAGATCAGACTGACACTGTGTTTGTGTTTACTTAACCATGTGTATTAGGGAAGTGTAACTCACACACAACTGAACACACACACACAATATCTACCAAATAGTTAGCGTGAGAACAGGTAGTGTGAGTTGAGGTTGAAGCAGGCAGTCATGAGAACCTCCACGTCCATCAGTTTCTCAGGTACGATATCTGACATAATATATTCAGTGTGTGAGAATAGCATGTTTTACTCTTCACTGTGCTTGATTTCATTGATTAACTCCAAAATTCACCATACTAACTCTGAAATGGCATCTGTCAGCAGTTCTTGGTCTTTCAGCACTGTGGCTGATGGAGAACTCGCTGGCTGTTAACATCACTGGATCTGTGGGAAGCAACATCTCAGTAAGCTGCAGCTATCCTGAAACCTATGAGAACAACAGCAAGTACTTTTGCCAGATGAGTGGCTCATTTGCCCCAGAAGATCTTCAGTGTGTTCACACCACCCAACCAGAGACGAGGTCTGAACGAGGGAGAGTCACTCTTCTGGATGACACCAATGCTCATCTTCTTACAGCAAACATCTCTAGACTGGCTCCAGAAGACTCGGGAAAGTACTGGTGTGGTGTGGATATCGCTCTGCTGCCAGATTTCACCTCAGCAATCTGGATAACAGTCACCAAAGGTGAGATACACAATAGCTGAATATGCACTATGCTCAATGTCCTTAAAAGTTGATGTGATGTGTAATTTTACTGTCCTCAAAGAAAAAGGCTTTATGTTTATTAATTTATTTACAGCAAAAACCACAGATTTTTTTTCCCATAAACACAATTATCTGTTAAAATTGTGTTAAAATTATTGTGGAAATTGTACAAAGAAGAAAAAATATATTTAAATGAGTGGCACTATCAAATTGGTCAAACATTTGATCATGAAATGATACCTTAAAAATAGCCAAAAAATTAAGCAAATAAATAAATAGATAAGTAAAAAAAACAAAAAAAAAAAACAAAGGAGGGGTGATGAGCAATAGGACCAAAACATAAAATACCAGATTTTTCACAATAACGATCTAAATCACAACAGTTATTTTTGCTGAAAATTTTAGATGCATTGTAATTTCAGAGCCGGATTTACATTCAAAATTCGGAAAATCAGAGCGATGCGATTGCCGAATGGAGTTATCTTACGTCTTATTGCATTTTAACATCGTTTTAAACTTTAAACTGGCAAAGTTTAAAAACGCATGAACACCAGAAACTTGTGTAAAAATGCAACACTGCAACCTTACGTTAAAAGTAACCGCGATAGACGTGAAAATACAAACAAATAAAATTAAATATCCTTTATGATTGGAATTGGTGAGGTTTACCTTCTACAATCGAATAAACTTGTAATATTTATAAGGAATTACTTCCATGTTCAATTATTCAGCTCTCCAGTGTGATGTCTACGCATAATAAAGAGATCTTTAGCATTAATAAACAAGAAACTTTATCAGTTTGCATGAATGCAGCAGGGAGTCTAACTGTTGGAAAAAAGTACATTCGGTCTCCATCTAAAGTTATTTTAAACAACTGCTTTTACATTGTGCATGTGGTTTATGAGACTTACTGTCAACTGAACCATGATACAATGGACAATTAGTATTTTATAACCATTGTTACACAGCAGGACTATTGAAATAATATAGTGAAACCTAAAACCTTCATGATGACCAAATAAATAAATAAAACATACATGTCCATTTGTCACAAACCCATGTTATGATTATAATTGAGATAACTATCTGTTTGGCATCATAAACACTGACGTGTATCAGTTATGGGGATTTTTGAGGTGCCACTGAGCCTCATATGGGTTTCAGATGGGATGTGATACAGCATGGTCTTCCTCTTACACGTCTCGTAATGAGTCAGTGTGGGAAGTGAACTCACACACACATACGGGGGTAAATGAATGCCAGCCGAGGTTTCTGTATATGAGGATTAACTACACACCTTTCACTTTTGTTTTCTGTGCAGAACATCCACAAGAGCAAACCACAGACCTGTTCCCGGAAGAGCCTGGTGGCGAGTTTACGAAACACAGACACACACACACACACACACACATGGCCGTTTCTAGCCAATTTGACGCCCTAGGCGAAATCCCTATTGCCCCCCCCCCCCAAATTATATATATACTGTATATATATAATTCTTTTCAGACACCAGTTGCGACCGCCTAGCTCGCCTATGCCTAGAAATGGCCCTGCACACACACATACACACACACACACCCACAGAGCATGTGGTTTTGCTTTTTTCAGGCAAGTCATTGTCAGCTTTGTATCAACAGAGTCTTACTCGATGTTCATGATGATGGTGGCTTTGATGTGTGTTGGCGCCCTGTTTTTCGTGTGTCTGTTCGGCCTGTTTCAAGTCCTCAAGCACAACAGCCGCAGTAATTCAGGTGAGCAGATCTCTGTGGATCATCTCAAGCACACCAACACCACGTGATTTATTTGAAACCACATGATCAACACATGCTAATATGTCTCACCTGATACAGAAAGTCACTTAGACTTCCCTTTAACGCTCACATTCTGTTGAAGCCCATGATACTTTAACGTGAAAATCTTCAGAGTAACATGGCTGATATAATGCCAAAAATATACATAATATAATTTTATAGCAGCAACTAAGAAATAACAACATTTTAAATAACTGAACACTTATTTTACTTACAAAACACTTATTTCCATTATCATTAAAAAAAATAAAAAAATAAACAAGAACAAACAAGACTACACATCTATTCGTGGTATAATAGATAATATAACATTATAATGATCCATTTAAGAAAAATCAGTCACTTAAATCTTTATCCATTCTGATCAGGTTCTGTTCTCCACTGCACCAGGACTATATCAAACCCAGTGCCAGTGAGTTCCTGAACTTCTACAGCTTATCATACTGTTATCTGCATATCATTTTCTGATTAACCTGATCATATATATTTCTTTCATATAGGATGGCCACCAGAGAACACACCGTGACCTTCCAGACTTACCCAAAGTTCAAAGTGAAAAAGAGGAACTTTATAGACCCACAAACCCAGATTATACAAACACAGAACCAGCTGACTACATTGATGTTGTTTCAGCACAAACAAAAGATCAGATCTACACAGAACTGGACAGCAATAGACAGAGTCAAGTGTATCAGAGTCTCACAGCTGATTCTCTTCAAGAGTCGATCTATCACACTATTGATCAGATGAAAGACTGAACACCGAATCCTCAGCCAATCAGAATCCTAGTTTCCTCTGACAGCTACAAACATCCAAACGTCATGTGTTGCTTTCACAAAACCAGCTTAAGATGGTATTTTACCTATTAAATAGATACAGAAATAATGCTCATATGTCTCAGGTATAGATTTGTGAAACAGAAACTGCCTAATAAACTATTGTAAAGTTATAACTCGTACTATTCTGCTTATCACCGGTGTCTGCTTTGCATTTTCGACAACAAAACCATTCATAAGGGTACATTTAAAAAAAAAAACATAATCTGAAAGCTGAATGAAATAAGCTTTCCATTGATGTATGGTTTGTTAGGATAGACCAATATTTGGCCGAGATACAACTATTTGAAAATCTGGAATCTGAGGGTACAAAAAAAAATTGAAATAATGAGAAATTCGCCTTTAAAGTTCAAATTAAGTTCTTAGCAATGCATATTACTAATAAAAAAATAAGTTTTGATATATTTACAGTGGGAAATTTACAAAATATTTCCATGGAACATGAACTTTATATCCAAATAAAATTGAGACTCAGTGATGGTATAGACGTGTGTGAGTTTAGAGTGACTACAGGTCACGTTACGTCACCATTGCATCACTGCAGATGTCTCAAGAGAATGGCGAGACAAAAAGAGAAGTAAATACTTTGTCTTGCCACGCAGGAGGAAGGCGTCTTTTCTGCATGTGGATTTTTCTAGATTTCCTCTCCCACATCTCCACAGATGAGTTAGTATTCACTCACTCTTTGTGAGAAAATTAGTATCTAAAGACTGGGGCATGATTACATTTAATATGAATGATTTTTGGACTGACTTGTGCTATTTATTCAGTTATTCATGTGATGTCACATCCTGTCTGGCACTTCCAGTGGAGTCTCTGAATCCTCGATCTGCTCCAGTGGGGGAAAGTGTCACATTTCATTGTTCACATTTCCTAGCTGATGGAAACATCAAATATTTCTGCAGAGACTCTTGTGTGGGTGATAATATTCTCATTCGATTTGAGACGGGAGAGAATCTGACTCGCACAGGTAGATACACTTTGTCTGATGAAGGATCAGACTTCACCGTGATCATCACTGACCTGTGGTTATCAGACTCTGGCACTTACATCTGTGCAGTAGACAGATTTTTAAAGACACTTACAACTATGTAACTCTACATGTGATTGAGGGTAAGTTATGCACCGAATATGTTTCAGAAGTTATTTTAGCGAGTTTTGTGGGTCGTTGTTTCCTATCAGCCGTCTTAGCTAATGAATAGCATTCATTACAGAAAAAAATGTGCCTTCAATAATAATGTGGCTAATAATCTACCACTCCAGAGCACTGAATGCCACTTGTTGTGAGGATTTGCAGCGTTTCTTCATTTGCATGTGTTGTGAGATTGTCTATATTTTTAGACAATAAGAGAACATCAGTGACGAGGCGGTCGACTGCCAACACTTCACCAGAAATCATGAGCAGATCAGCACTGTTTGGTAAATGAGATTTACACAGTTTGTGTGTGTGTGTGTGTTTGTGTGTGTGTGTGTGTCAGATAGGAAGGAAAGAAAAGTTTAATTTGGGTGCTGGTTTCTGTCCTCAGATCATATGGTTCATGATGGTGCTGGTCTCGGTGCTCTGGTGCTGATTTTTACAGTCGTCCTCTTCATATTTATCAAACTAAAGTATAAGCAGAAGAGACACTCCTCCAGTTTGACATCATCTGCACATCAACCTGATTGTCTGATTTATACCCTACCGAATGTCACTGCACAAACAGATAGTCTGAACTATTCCTCTGTGCAGTTTATCAAAGAACCCAACTGCAGTGTGAAGACCAGTGAGACATTTGAAATGAGCCCGAATGAAGGAGTAGAAACACTTTATTAATCTGTTAAAACTCAGCACCAGTCAGACATCACTAATCTGAACGCAACAATATATTCCATTGTTCATAAAGGACAGTGGATGCGGTTGATTTGACAAGTGCACTTTTAATTTGTAGTTCAAATGTATTTCTGTTGTTGTCATTGCTTTACTGCAGAGGTTCTCAACTCTGGCCCTCGAGGTCCATGTTCCTGCAGAGTTTAGCTCCAACCTTGATCAAACTCACCTGTATGTAACTTTCTAGCAATCCTGAAGCCCTTGATTAGCTTGTTCAGGGGTGTACGAGATGTTTGATAAATTATCAAAATATGCATTTTTCCCCGGAGTAAATATTAGTAATATATATATATATATATATATATATATATATATATATATATATATATATATATATATATATATATATATATAGTTAATTGTAAAGCACGAGAAGCAAAACAAGAGTATTTAAGGCAGTTAAATTTTAAAAATAATTATAATTCAATAAGACTACAGAAGCTTTATAATTATATAATATTTAGTACCTCTGAATGGCAAATTGCTAGTTCTTGTTGCTTGATCGTATGATTATCCCCAAACATTCACAATTTTAAATGATGTATTCTCATTGCATTGTATAACAAGATATAAAAAATAAGCATTTATATTCAATACACAATTTAAGCTTATTAAATGAAATTGAGTGACAATTATGAAAAGTGTATTTAGAGAAATGTAATGTGATGTTCTCTGCAATTACTATGCAAATACTTTCTGAGGCCACATAAAAGCATAATAACACTGACAAATTGTATGAATTAGATCTGTTCTGATATTTTTTTTTTTATATGCACATTAACCTTTAAATGGGAAGATATCATCATGTAGTGAGAAATTTCGTAATAAAAACAGGGAAGGGGAAGGAGAAGTTAAGCATTGCACCATACGCATGTCAGCACGGAAGACGGAAAAAAAATAGTCTGTTTTTAAGGGTTTAATTTAGTCAAAAGTGCCATTAATCCTCATCATGTGGAGCTTTTTTCTTCTTCTTCTCTGGTCCTGCATGCATATTGGTGAGTTATTTTGCCTGTGACAGTTTTAAACTTCTCTAATTTTCCAATTTTCCACAATATTTTACAATCAGTAGACAGTATTTCTTAATGCAGTAAATGTGATGGTCCTGGCTGATTATGTTTTGTTTTCAGCTGGTGTTGGTGCTCCAGAAACAGTCACAGGACACAGAGGAGAGAGAGTTGACATCAGATGCAGATATGAAGCTGGATATGAATCAAATTCAAAGTATTTTTGTAAAGGCAAGTGTATCTTTGGAAATAAAAACATCATGGTTAAATCCGGATCTCCAGCTAAAGACAAAAGATTTTCTCTGACTGACGACACGACGGCCAGAGTTTTCACCGTCAGCATCACTGATCTGAGAACAGAGGATACAGGACAATACTGGTGTGCTGTGAAGAGGATTTTAACTACTGATGTCTATTCAGATTTATTGTTGCTGGTTAAACAGGGTAAGAAATTAATGTGAATTCTACAAATGGACCTATAGTAGAAATGTACATGAAAACGAGTCAGTAGCTGTAGTAGCTCATGCATGCATGTAACTTTTCTCATTTAGGGTTATCAGTGTGCATTCAGAGTTTTGATACATATGTGTTTTAGAAAGACTGTACAAATTATGGATACATTAATTTTGTTGGGGTCAAATTGACCCCCCATTGGTTTCCATGCAATTCAACAAAAATTCACCAGAGTCAGAACAGGCTAGTTGTGGCGGTACGAAAGAAAAAGCAGACTTGTGGTAATATTTTTGAACTATATAAATGAACAAATGAATGAATAAAATCTAAATGTATGATGTTTCCAGTGAATTCAGATCAGTCTTATTGTAATGTCATTGAGATACTAGGTTTTATTATTTTGAATGGACTATTTTTCTATTTCTATTTTCTTTATTTATTTCAGTTGAATTATATATATATATATATATATATATATATATATATATTAATATGTCTATATAGTTTGGGTTAATTTATATTTAAGTTGTGTTATTTTCGTACATCAAGTTAAACTAAATGAAAACGAGGAATGATGCACAAACAACATGAAATTACAGGGGACTTTACACAATTGGATCACAGTTTTTCTTTCTGTTCAGATTTTGTATTTATTTATTTACTTACTTATTTACTCATTTATTTATTTAACTACTGGTCCGAACACAACTGTTGAGGCAGTGACATAATATTTTGATTGAAGCTAACATGAAGAACTGAATTCAGTTACTGGCCGTTTTAAAACAAAAACAGCATTTATCTATCACAGGTCTGGTTCCCTTCTCTACTGAAGAGCTTCATGTGACAACAATAAAAGCAGAAGAAGTGAGTCAGGATCATCTTTATTTAAGATTTCTTCTTAAGTAAAAATCAAGGTTCACTTTCTTGCTCAAGTCTTCCTTCTTCAATTCCACAGAATGCGTATGAGAAAGGAAACCCAGCTGTGATCTCAAACTCACACACAGCTCAAAGTGATGATGGTTCTTCTGCAAACGAGTTTCACAGAACTGCAAACACAGAAGCAGTCGACACAGACCTCGACTACATGAATGTTGCTGCTGCAGTGAGAAACAGTGTGGATCCAGATCAGATCTACACAGAACTGAACTCAAGTAGACATAGTGACGTTTATCTGAGTCTCAGAACTGATTCTGTTCAAGAAGAGTCCATCTATCACAGTATTGATCAAACACTCGACTGAGCCCAGAAGCCCCACAAACAATCAAACAATGGTAACAGTAGTCTTAAATAATCTTGTAGGTCTTGTAAAAGAGTGTAAAAATGATCAATTTATCGCTGTCTTAAACTCAAGCTAAATGTGCTGTAAAGATAGATTTTTACCCATATTTGTTCTGAAATAAAATGGGGTCATCTTATATTCAGGGTCTAGACTTTTACATGTCAATAATATGCCCGCAACAATAGGTAGCATTAAAAACGAGTGTGCCCCCCAGGACTGAAGCGACCCACTGTTTATTGCGCTACTCTTTTATGCCATCTAGACCAGTTTTTCTCAACTGGTGGGTCGCAAGACAGTTTTGTGTGGGTCAAGGAGTGTGTGGTCAAAGAAACAACAACAGTCATTCCATGTTTTTCTGATGCAAGACGTTTACTTTGAAAGACATGCATGAAATCTGTTTTTAAACCAATGTTTAATAGATTTTAAAACTGGTGGAGATCAGAGACTTAAAGGGATAGTTCACCCAAAATTTATATTTCTGTAATTAATTACTCACCCTCATGTCATTCTAAACCCGTAAGACCTCCGTTCATCTTCGGAACACAAATTAAGATATTTGTCATGCATCCCGAGAGCGCTCTGATCCTCCATAGACAGCAATGTAATTAACACTGTCAACGTCCAGAAACGTAGTAAGGACATCGAAAAATATTCCCTTCAGATCGAACGATCAGCTCATTTTCAAACACGCCGCCCCATTTGAGCAGATCAGAATTGAACCCACAATCCAGCTCCATCACGATCACAGATCATCACATCTCCTCACCAGGTCAGATCAGCTTCTGCCCTTCCTCTCTCAGTAAATTTTCTTTCATATGCTTTATTTCTGTATGATGTCACGTTGATTTCTTCATCTGACTGATATTTTTTTCCTTTACGGACACTCTCTACATCCCCAAGTGAGTTGGTGGTTCTTGCATTATCACAGCTGGACTTTTGCTTCTGTTGGTTCTCAGATTTATTCGTCGTCGTCATCATCACTGCAGGAGGTTTGGTTTTGCTCCTGATCTCTGCTGTATTGCTTGTTGTGGCCGTATGGAAGAAAAAGACTTGGGGTAATAATGAATGAATCAATAAAATCTACATTTCTGATGTGTCACCAGTGAATTCAGACATTTCTTTTTCTTTCTAGTCTCTAATAACAGAACATCTACACTGTGCAAAATTATTTTTTTGAAGGTTTACAAGTAAAAACTATTTCAGTCTTTCTACTTAAAGATTTCATGTTCAGTTCAATGTGTTCAATTCAGTTCATTGTACTTGAAATCAGATCTAATCATTCAGAACAATTCTAAATAAAACTGAGTTTATTCAATTTGGATTTCATTTTGTCTTTGTCTTCAGAATTATTTTAGTCATATTCTTGCTGGACTGGACACAATATTTGAGACTGTGGCACTGGATTCAAGCTAGCATGGGAGTTTTAAGAGTAATGTAATATTCATCTATTACAGGTTGGGTCTCCTCTTCTGCTGAAGGGCTTCATCTGACAGAAAAGAGAAGAAAAGATGTGAGTCAGGATTATCTTCGCCTAACATATCTATAATTAACTGTGTCATGAACTTTAGTTCTTCTCAAGTCAGGGTTCACAATCTTGCTCACTGATGATGAAGCAATCATTTCCCTTTTTCCAATTCCACAGAATGGTTATGAGAAAGGAAACCCAGCTGTGATCTCAAACTCACACACAGCTCAAAGTGATGACGGTTCTGCTGCAAACACAGAAGCAGTCGACACAGACCTCGACTACATGAATGTTGCTGCTGCAGTGAGAAAAGCAAAGATCTACACAGAACTGAACTCCAGTAGACAGAGTCATATTTATCAGAGTCTCAGAACTGATTCTGTTCAAGAAGAGTCCATCTATCACAGTATTAGTCAAACACTCGATTGAACACTGAAGCCTCATCAACAAATGATCAAAACCCTTTTTTTTTTTTTTTTTTACTTTTATTGAATATGAATATTGCATAAACTTTGAAAATGGTACAGTAGTCTTAAATAATCGTGTTAGCCTAAGAAATGTAAAATGGGTGTAAATATGATCACTTTATCTGTAAATGGTGATGTTGACTAATTAGGGAGTGGCAATGGTACAGTAGTCTTAAATAATCGTGTTAGCCTAAGAAATGTAAAATGGGTGTAAATATGATCACTTTATCTGTAAAGGGTGATGTTGACTGGATAATCAGGGCAATGACATCATCACGCTACTGACTGGCTGATGACATCACAAGAAAACAATCATTCTCAAACCTTCACTGTGGCTTTCCTGAGCTGAAATATTTGTAACTGAAATGTTGCAAAATTAAACATATTTTGTCAGGAAACATTTTAAGTGGTCATCAAGGGAAAATATGTGATTCTGATTAGATGTTGGTCAATCCGATCGAATTGGGTCAATTCTTGAAAATGGGTAGTTCAACATTAAAAAAAAGGATTCTAAAATTGGATTACATCACTTTTTTTGGATCTGTATCAAATCTTTCAGTAAGACTGAGATACCTTTGATAAAAGAAGTAATGCAACTTAAAAAAAAAATTATCAGGAAAATGCACTATTTGTATCATGCACACAGATTTATATTTTTATTTTGCTCTTGACTCATTTAACCATTCTAGTTGAAGCAGACATTAGGTTACCTACAATAATCCATAAATACTGCCCCAAACAGCTTTCAATATCAAACAAAAATAATCATTATTCGTCTTCAGGTCATTGATCACTGTGTATTAATCATCAGAGATGAACCACTTCAAAGTAGTTTTTAGTTGCATCCCTCAAATGAGGTTTTAATGAACCAAAAATAAAAAGAAAGAAAAAAAAATAAAATGGAAAAATGGAAAGGGATGTTTGTATTGTGCTGTTTTATGTATATTTAAATAAAAACATTACCAAATCCAGATTTGGTAATCTGGATCAGGTTGATGTTACTTTGAAAAACCAGCACAAAAGTAAGAAATACCTGATCCTGCATAGAAAACATGGGATTTCCAAATCTCTCTAATCCAGATTAAATGTTTTTGAACAAGTAAAAGCAGGTGCTAGTGGGCTCTTGCTAACCAGCTAAACCTCGATCACTTAATAAGAACAAGGTAGGTTTGACAAAATACTTTTAATTGTGTTGTAAGATGTATGGAGATGCTATGCAATAAATACGCTTATACCAGCAGTTTTTTTTAAATCTAGAACACAGATACAAACCTACATGAATAGAAATCAGTGAGTCTTCCATAGTCCATTATAGAAAGAACAGGGTTGATTTGACAAATTAGCTTTTAATTGACCATTTAAATGCCTTTAAATTATTACCAGTCATAATGAAGTCTTAATCAGACTCTGTATCAGTTTGCCTTTTGTTTTTTCCTGGAGCCTCAGTGATGCAGTATAGATGTATGGATTGTAATAAAATGTGGATTTGGCTCATTTCACATGTTGTCCATCAGAGGTCAGTGTGGAGAGGAATTAGTCGCTGATGTGATTAATCACACTGAAGAAAATGAGCTTGTTACCTTCAGAATAAAAGGCCACACAGAAGTGTTACAGTCTCAATAGTTTTCTTTTAGCAGCAGTTAATAGGTTTTCTCACGGGTGTAAAGCAGCAGGCCTATTAACACTCCAATGTTGAGCAAAAGAGATCGAAAATATTACACTCAGTTCATGCAGTTTTTCTGTGTGTAAACAATCAGTGTCTATATTAATATTAAAAATATTTGAATCCACAGATGACTGATGTTGCACACTGCTCCACGGCTGATGTGTGACGTATGTATGCAAATACAGTGAATCATCACATATGTGCTCTCTGACGATGTACTGAAGAGCTGATGTGGTCAGGGATACAGAGAAGTGAAAGGAAGTTGCTGACACAGTATGCTTTTAAACTCAGCACGGAAAAGAAAGACTGTAACATCTGAGCTTTTGTCTTATATTAAAGCAAAGTGTGCGTACAATTGTAGCATGTGGGACGTTCTATTCCTCTTTTCCAGCATCTGTACAGGTGAGCTTGAGGGCTTTTGTACAGAATTTGACATGTTTCTATTGTTTTACTGCATGATCATCAGTCTCATGTGTGTAAGTTATCATTCTGCTCTAAAATCTCTTGCTCACATATAACAGCTCTATTAATGATATTTCTGTTTTCAGTTGTTGCTCCAGAAATAGTTATTGGTCTCAGAGGAGAGAGAGTTGACATCAGATGCAGCTATGAAGCTGGATGTGAATCAAATTCAAAGTATTTTTGTAAAGGCAAGTGTAAGTTTGGAAATAAAAACATCATGGTGAAATCAGGATCTCCAGCTGAAGACGAGAGGTTCTCTCTGACTGACAACACGACGGCCAGAGTTTTCACCGTCAGCATCACTGATCTGAGAACAGAGGATACAGGACAATACTGGTGTGGTGTGGAGAGGACTTTAACTGGTATCTATTCAGATATTTTGTTGCTGGTTAAAGAGGGTAAGTGATTAATGTGGTTTCTGCACATTGACCTATATTAGAAATGTACACAGAAACATGTCAGCAGCTGTAGTTTATGTTATTATATAAAAGCCAATTTACAGCATAATTCAGGGTTATATATACAATTTAATTCACTCTGAATTTGCTAAAAGTGTGTATAAGTTGATTTTTGGTTTTCAGATAAGAACACCGAGGTTTCAACTATCAGCTATGTTTCAATCACACCATCATGTGTCAGCGCAACAGAGCTAAATCAACAATTCACCAGCATCACAATCACAGATCAACACAACTCCTCAACAGGTCAGCTCATCTTCCTCTTTCTTGCTTTGTTTTCCTTAATATGCTTTATGTGTGGATGGTGTTTGTCCTTTAGTGCTGATTTCTTCACATGAATAGGTAAAAGTCTATCCACATGTTATACTCATCGAGTGAACTTACAGCATCATACTGAACAAAGTGTGATGGTGTATAAAAGGAAATTACAAATATTATGACATTATACTACAATTTAAGTCTTCTGAAGCCTTGCAATATGTTTATGTGAAGAACACAGTAAATCATACGGTTTTAATCACTGAAAATGATCCTGCTCTGTTAATGCTGTCATTTCTCATTCAAAAGATACTCCCGCACTTTAGCATGATGAAATCCGTCATGAGACACACAAGCGCCAGTGTGCTCAAAAGTGTAAATAGTGTGATTTAATGTAAATAAAATTGCTGTGAAAATTGCTAAATTGAAAAATCACGCCCCAACCTATATGCAGCAGTGGCTACATTTTTGTCCAATACACCATTTAATCATGATGATAATATTTCCATGCCCTTCGCACCTGCATATTTACACTAACTGATGATGAAGCAATCATTTCCCTTTTTCCAATTCCACAGAATGCTTATGAGAAAGGAAACCCAGCTGTGATCTCAAACTCACACACAGCTCAAAGTGATGACGGTTCTGCTGCAAACACAGAAGCAGTCGACACAGACCTCGACTACATGAATGTTGCTGCTGCAGTGAGAAACAGTGTGGATCCAGATCAGATCTACACAGAACTGAACTCAAGTAGACATAGTGACGTTTATCTGAGTCTCAGAACTGATTCTGTTCAAGAAGAGTCCATCTATCACAGTATTGATCAAACACCGGACTGAACACTGAAGCCTCATTAACAAATTATCAACAACCCCCCTTTTCTTGAAAATGGTACAGTAGTCTTAAATAATCATCTAGGTCTAATAAATGTAAAACGGGTGTAAATATGATCACTTTATCTGTAAACAGTGATGTTCACTAATAAGGGAGTGGATAACCCTCTGGTGCACTTCAGTCTTGAAGTCATGAAGGGCATGATTCGAGCAGACTAAGTGGTCGTAAAAAAATTGTCACACTTGTGGTCTTTGGTCAAAAATCACCGACCATAGGAAATTAATGGGAAATCGACAAAAAATCTGAACACAATGCAGAAAAAAAGGACACAGCAATGACGGGGTGAAACTCTAAAACATCAAGAGTGCAAAACCAGCATATCCACTCACACACACACGTGTACACACACACATATGAACTGGTGTGACTGACACAGCAAATATGTAAAATAAAATCAATAATTCAACTACAATGCAGTAAAAAAAGTGGACAGCAATGAAGAGGTTACACTCTAAAACATCAAGAGTCCAAAACAGACAGACTCACTCACACACAAACACACACACACACACACAAACATACACAATTATACACACTCAAATGAATTGGTATGGCTATAACCATATAGCCAAAACGAGTCAGAAAAACAGCAATGACGGGGTGAAACTCTAAAACATCAAGAGTGCAAAACAGACACACTCACTCACACACAAACACACACACACACACACAAACATACACAATTATACACACTTAAATGATATCCACTCACACACACACGTGTACACACACACATATGAACTGGTGTGACTGACACAGCAAATATGTAAAATAAAATCAATAATTCAACTACAATGCAGTAAAAAAAGTGGACAGCAATGAAGAGGTTACACTCTAAAACATCAAGAGTCCAAAACAGACAGACTCACTCACACACAAACACACACACACACACACAAACATACACAATTATACACACTCAAATGAATTGGTATGGCTATAACCATATAGCCAAAACGAGTCAGAAAACTGAAATAAGAGTTTGAAATCAGATCAAACCCAGAAGGATTAAGCTCTGATAAGACATTTCTGTTAATTTTTGTTACATTTTTATAGAATTTTTATGTTTTGTGTAACAAAATGCTTCTCTGTGTTCAGGTTTGGCTGTAGTAATAATAGTTAAAAAACTGCCGCTTCAAATCAACATTTCAAACCAAAAAAATCTAAACCTTTACAAAAAGTTGTCTTTGAGAATGTCTTAATATATATATATATCCAAACCCACAACTTCATAAAATAAGTATTTATGTCTAAAAACAATTAGAGAATTGATAGGCCTTTTATATGAAGCTATATAGAAATATATGGGCTAACCATGGAATTGCAGATTTTCGTATTTTTCTCCCACCAGATGGCACAAATCTGACTTCAAAATCTGGATTTTTGATTTTTTAACATGAGATACTGCATTCATTGAAAAGTAATATATATAATTTTATTATTTTCAATGGGCAGAAATTCATCCTAATTATTGCATAAATATTAATGTGCCATGAAATTATCTCAAAATAAAAAATAATAT
>NW_015506699.1:23185-27550 GCF_001515645.1 Sinocyclocheilus grahami
AAAAAAAAAAAACAGCACAAAAGTAAGAAATACCTGATCTTGCATAGAAAACAAGGGATTTCCAAATCTTTCTAATCCAGATTAAACTTTTTGAACAGGTAAAACCAGTCGCTAGTGGGCTCTTGCTAACCAGCTAAACCTTGATCATTTGGTAATAACAGCGTAGATTTGACAAATTACATGTAATTGTGTGGTAAGATGTATGGAGATGCTACGCAATAAAAACCAGCAGTTTTTTTTATCTAGAACACAGAAACATGAATAGAAATCAGTGTCTTTCGTAGTCCATTATGGAAAGAACCGGGTTGATTTGACAAATGTGCTTTTAATTGATGATTTAAAGGGGTCATATGATGTGTAACGCCCCTGTGGACTGTTTATTGTGGTTTCTTCCCCTGTTGTTGGTTTAGCCCGTTCAATCATTAGTTAATTATCTTCAGTGTGCTCACCTGTCTGCCCCTCGTTATCTGCCCTATAAGTTCCTGTCTCTTGTATTATAGTATTGTCGGTTATTGTGAATGTTACCTCGAGTGTGTGTCTCATCTACCCGAATCTGCCTTGTTGTCGCTACATTAAATATCCTTATTTGAATCTTTGTCGTCCTCGTCATCCTGCCTGCCTCCACACACCTTGTCCGTGACAGAATAACCGACCCAAAAGTAAAGTATAGTGGCGTCTTTCCCCTCGTTTGTTTTTTCCAGTTTTTGCCTGTGTTTATTTTTGTTTTTCTATGGATTACCCCACCTTCGAAATCCTCCTGCTGGAGAAGGGGGAACGCTGTCTTGAGGACCACACAAATTACTTTCTGTCCCTGGCCCACCTCACGCACTACCCGGACAACTGCCTCTGTACCTTCTATAGAGTTGGACTTAACGCCACCACACGAGCGCAGTTGTCTGGGGATGGTCCTTGAGAGAGCTTCACCACCTTCGTCGAGTGGGTGCTGGTGTCCTGCAAGTCCCAGCTAACTGTGGGCATCGCTGACGACGACACCAGCCCCACTCAGGACCCTGAGCCCAGCCCACCATCTCCCCACGGTACGGAGCATAAGCCTGAGCCCACCGATGACGGAGAGCCATTTCCTGCCACGATCCAGGAGCCGGAGTGAAGCCCGGCAGCTAAGAAGAGGATCACCTCTGAGGTTGAGCCCAACACGTCAGACCAGGTGCGAGAGCAGGCGACAGTACCCACCACGAGGGAGCATGCCGTGGATGGTGTGAGCGCGGAGAGGAGCTCTGCCCCCTGCATCATGGCTGAGGGTAAGCGGACTATGGAGGGAATTCAGGGCCAAAATGAGGAGGAGAGACAGCGGAATCCCCAGTTCAGCCCAGGAAGGGCTCCTGATGTTTTGTTTAGCCCAGGAAGGGCTCCTGATCCCCAGTTCAGCCCAGGAAGGGTTCCTGATTTCTCGTTAAGCCCAGGAAGGGCTCCTGAGCCCCAGTTCAGCCCAGGAAGGGCTCCTGATCCCCAGTCCAGCCCAGGAAGGGCTTCTGATGTTTCGTTTAGCCCAGGAAGGGCTCCTGATCCCCAGTCCTGCCCAGGAAGGGCTTCTGATGTTTCGTTTAGCCCAGGAAGGGCTCCTGATCCCCAGTCCAGCCCAGGAAGGGCTCCTGATGTTTAGTTTAGCACAGGAAGGGCTCCTGATCCCCAGTCAGCCCAGAAAGGACTCCTGATGTCTTGTTTAGCCCAGGAAGGGCTCCTGATCCCCAGTCTACCCCAGGAAGGGCTCCTGATCCCAGTTCAGCCCAGGAAGGGCTCCTGCAGGGCTCCTGATCCCCAGTCTAGCCCAGGAAGGGCTCCTGATCCCAGTTCAGCCCAGGAAGGGCTCCTGCTGTTTTGTTTAGCCCAGGAAGGGCTCCTGATCCCCAGTTCAGCCCAGGAAGGGCTCCTGATTTCTCATTAAGCCCAGGGAGGGCTCCTGATCCCCAGTTCAGCCCAGGAAGGGCTCCTGATCCCCATTTCCGCCCAGGAAAGGCTCCAGCCCAAGAGCGCTCTCCAGTGCCCGCTCCTCAAAAATGACCCGCCCTCCCACCCACTCCGGCCTCCTCCAGCGTTACCATGGTCGGAGTCTCCCTCACCTCCGCCTCCAGCCTCCGAAGCCTGGACTCCGCCTCAGTCCGTAGACCCAGTGGCTCCACCTCAGCTCCTAGCTCCCTCGCCTCCACCGTCACCCATCGATCCATCAGCTCCACCGGGCTCCCTCGTCCCTCCGGCTCCACCTTGGTCGGGCGTCGACCCGCCATCGCCTCTGGACGCCTCTCCTCTGGACGCCTCTCCTCTGGCTGCGCCTCATCGCTCTGTCCTACCAGCTCTGTTGGCCTCCTTCCTCCCGTCAGCTCCACCTTGGTTCGCAGTCGCTCCGGCTCCACCGCGGATCTCTGGATCTCCGCCTCCGGCTTGGTCACCAGAGCCCTCGGCTCCACCCTGGCCCCCCGGATCCTCGGTATCCCCCTGCCTCGCTGGCTCTCCATCTCCGCCTCTGGCTCCTCCTCCACCTGCTCCGCCGCCATTAGTCGGCGCCCTGGAGTCGGTGGAGGAGGAATGACCAACGGCGGCTCAACCGTGGGGCGCTATTATGGCTGTGGCCTGGGTCCCACCTGGCTCCTCCTCCTGCTCCGGTTCCCTCCTGTCGTCTCCCTGGCTCCTCCCTCCATCAGCACCTCCCTGGACTCTGTTAGCCGTCCTCCTGCTGGAAGTCCGTCCTCCACCGGAACCTCCACCAGTCTGGTCCGCCTGCCAGCCCTTTGCCTTCCTCTGTCACCATCTCACATCCACTGCTTTGTCTCCCTCCGCCCCTCCCTCTGTTTCTGCGGTGCGAGGACGCATCTTCCGGGAGGGGGGAGTAATGTAACGCCCCTGTGGACTGTTTATTGTGGTTTCTTCCCCTTTTGTTGGTTTAGCCTGTTCAATCATTAGTTAATTACCCTCAGTGTGCTCACCTGTCTGCCCCTCGTTATCTGCCCTATAAGTTCCTGTCTCTTGTATTATAATATTGTCGGTTATTGTGAATGTTATCCCGAGTGTGTGTCTCATCTACCCGAATCTGCCTTGTTGTCTCTACATTAAATATCCTTATTTGAATCCTTGTCGTCCTCGTCATCCTGCCTGCCTCCACACACCTTGTCCGTGACATTATGTTGCTAAAAAGAACATTATTTGGTGTAATGAAATGTTTATGCAGTTTAAAGTAAAAAAAAAACACATTATTTTCCATATACTGTACATTATTGTTTCTCCTCTATGCCCCGCATTTTTTGAAACGCGTAAATTTTTACAAAGCTCATTGGCCTGAAAAAGCGAGGTGTGCTGTGATTGGCCAGCTATCCAGTGCGTTGTGATTGGCCGAATACCTCAAGCGTGAGACGGAAATGTTACGCCCATCACCATACCGTGATGCCGTGTCCGGCCGGAGTGATGAGACAAAAACATTAAAACCCATTATAAATGAAGCATTCGTTGCATCCAGTGGGGACATAATTACTGATTATAATGACTTATACTGTCTTTTTACGAGTTGCGTTGCATTGCGTAAACATAAAACCCTGTCTGCATTTGTCATTCATATAAATAAATGACAAACAACAAGTGCTACTCTACACTGCCCAAAACTCGCGTTTGAATCATTAGTGGCAAATTCTTTAAAAGAAAACGTACTTACGTGAGTCAGAACTGCCGGCATTTTAGTCTAACGTTACTCTCCCAGGATCAGTAAACAGTCCTCCATAAAATATGCAGCACACATCTGGATATTTGGGTTAAACTGTTCTGGAACAGTGTTGTAAATACAACTTAACCACTGATTTATAGTCGTGTCTTCTTTTTGAAGACCAAACAAAGTAGTTTCGCTTTCACAACGAAAAACACAGCAGCCTAGCGTGAGCAGAAGCCCTGGCTTAGCGTGCGCTGAGGCCGGGATAGAGTGAGCTGAGGCGGCGGGGTCGACAACGGTGTGGCCGGCGGATCCGACGAAGGAGCGGCAAGCACATGTGACGACCCCAGGTTTCGTCCACAGTGAAAGCCGATCCGGTGATCCACAGCGCAAAGTTGATGTATTCCCTCAGCGACCAGCACAGATCAGCTCCAGGCATGACGAAGTGGATATCGTCCTCTTTTGGAAAACCAAACAAAGTAGTTTCGCTTTCACAACGAAGCACACAGCGTATTCAGGATATGGCGGCGGCAACAATACTACAGCGAGAATAAAAGTTATGCCTTCTTTCTTTGCGTGAACATTTGGGCGACGTTATGCAAATCTTCCCACAGAGCGACGTAGGTATGTTGGGGTGTGTTAGAACGAGCCATTTTAGGTAGGTGTGGCTGACTCTTAACTTTTATAAAGAATATCTCTTTGGATTTGAGACTTTA
>NW_015506699.1:46370-49343 GCF_001515645.1 Sinocyclocheilus grahami
ACCAAACAAAGTAGTTTCGCTTTCACAACGAAGCACACAGCGTATTCAGGATATGGCGGTGGCAACAATACTACAGCGAGAATAAAAGTTATGCCTTCTTTCTTTGCGTGAACATTTGGGCGACGTTATGCAAATCTTCCCACAGAGCGACGTAGGTATGTTGGGGTGTGTTAGAACGAGCCATTTTAGGTAGGTGTGGCTGACTCTTAACTTTTATAAAGAATATCTCTTTGGATTTGAGACTTTAGTCTTTGCAACTTTACAGATCTTCTTTATGCACCAAGAGCTTGTAACACTCCAAAGAGAAAGAAAAAATTGAAATCGCATCATATGACCCCTTTAAAAGCAAATTACGAATTTGAATTACATTTTTTTTTTTGGAGCCTCAGTAGTGAAATAGAGATGTATGGGAGTGTAATAAAATGTTGCTTTGGCTCATTTCACATGTTGTCCATCAGAGTTTAATCACACTGAAGAAAATGAGCTTGTTACATTCAGAATAAAAGGCCACACAGAAGTGTTACAGTCTCAATAGTTTTCTTTTAGCAGCAGTTAATAGGTTTTCTCACGGGTGTAAAGCAGCAGGCCTATTAACACTCCAATGTTGAGCAAAAGAGATCTAAAATATTACACTCAGTTCATGCAGTTTTTCTGTGTGTAAACAATCAGTGTCTATATTAATGTTAATGAACGTCAATAAATGTCAATGAGCATGTTTTTAAATGCTGTGAATGAAGAAAGATGCTCTTTGCAGCCAGACGGTGTCGTTACGACATCCACCAGCATCTAAACTAGACCTCACTAACCAGCTAAACCTCAACCGCTTAACAACAACATTCACTCTCAGCAGCTTCACTCAGACTCTGTGTCACAATGCCAGCACCTCGTTCTGTCTTCATGCTCAGTGATGCAATAAAGATGTATGGAAGTGTAATATGTTGCTTTAGTTTGGTCACTATTATAATTTCACATGTTGTCCATCAGAGTTCAGTGTGGAGAGGGATCAGATGCTGAAATCCTTCAGTAACACTGAAGAAAACTTACTGTATCTTTGTTATTAAAGAGTCTTACTTTCTCAGTATTTATCTTCGTGCAGAAAGGATTGTGTTTGCTGAAATAAGCATCTGCTTGGTGGAAGTACTGCAGTTCAGCTAATTTCCTGATATCACAAATAATGCCCCTCAACATCACACAGAGGTTTGTGGACTGTAGAGTTTGATTCTCACCACAGGAGACGAGCAGCAATTAAACACAAAGTCAACATTTGCTTCAGTTTTTATAGTCGAGTCATTTGTGGAGCTGCTCTCTGTCACTTGTGTATCTGTCAGACTGATGTGACCGTGAGAATGAGCTTCTCACCAACAGTCTCTGTGTTTCTACTGATTGGTGAGTTCAGGAGGATCTGTAATTCATTCATTTCTGTTTTAACCGCTACATAAAAAGAGTTCATAGTCTAAGGTATGACTATTTTATAAATGTATGTGAGTAAAGCAGTGTGTGTGTTTTTGTGTGTGTGTGTATGTGTATGTGTATGTGTATGTGTTTGTGTGTGTGTGTGTGTGTGTGTGTGTGTGTGTGCAGTGAGCAGTTCACAGTGTGTGGATATTACAGAGAGAGGAACAGAGGGAGAACAAGTGACTATTAAGTGTCCTTATGCTAAAGGATATGAAAACTCCTACAAATACGTCTACAAGGGATGATACAAAGATAATAATTGTATACTACAATCTGATGGAGGAGAGTCATCAGTGTCTGAAGGCAGATTCTCTCTGCGGGACGATCATCAGACGAGATAATTTACGGTGACCATCAGAGACCTGAGGATGGCAGATGCTGGACTGTACAGCTGTGGAGCTGGATGGGGAGAATATAAACGAATCCAGCTGAATGTGATTAAAGGTGACTGATATTCAGTACTGAGCAACAGTCTGTTTCATCCACTATATTCACAATGATTCATGCTATATATCAGTGTTTCTCAACCCTGGTCCTGGGCACCCCCCAACACTGCACATTTTGTATGTTTCCCTTATCTGACACCCATTTCAGGTCCTGGAGTTTCTTTTAATGAGCTAATGAGTTGAATCAGGTGTGTTTGATTAGGGAGACACACAAAATGTGCCGTGCTGGGGGGCACCCAGGACCAGGGTTGAGAAACACTGCTATAGATGATGATGGCTTTATAAACGGTGTGAAGGCTCTCCCTTGTTTCTCAGCTCCACAGAAAACAAGGCCTGTCCAGATCTCAACATCCACCCTCCATCCAGGTGCTGGACATTTAATATTACATTTCCAGTTACTATATTTATTGTGTCAGTATAGCAGCTCAGTCTATATTTACTTTCAGATCAAACTCTGAGCTCATTTTCAAACACGTTGCCTCATTTGAGCACATCAGACACGAAGCTTCAATCCAGCACCATCACGATCACAGATCATCACATCTCCTCACCAGGTCAGATCAGCTTCTGCTCTTTCATATTTCTTTAATATACACTCTGTCTGCTGTTCATCTGACACACGCCTCTGCACTATATCTATCTCACACTGTTAGGAACCTAGGTGTGCTATTTGATAGCAATCTTTCGTTAGAAAGCCACGTTTCTAGCATTTGTAAAACTGCATTTTTCCATCTCAAAAATATATCTAAATTACGACCTATTCTCTCAATGTCAAATGCAGAAATCTTAATCCATGCGTTTATGACCTCAAGGTTAGATTATTGTAATGCTTTATTGGGTGGTTGTTCTGCACGCTTAATAAACAAACTCCAGCTGGTCCAAAATGCAGCAGCTAGAGTTCTTACTAGAACCAGGAAGTATGACCATATTAGCCCAGTTCTGTCAACACTGCACTGGCTACCTATTAAACATCGTATGGATTTTAAAATCTTGCAAATTACTTATATAGCCCTGAATGGTTTAGCACCTCAGTATTTGAAAGAGCTCTTGTTACATTATAGTCCTCCACGTC
>NW_015506699.1:52255-59980 GCF_001515645.1 Sinocyclocheilus grahami
GCCACGTTTCTAGCATTTGTAAAACTGCATTTTTCCATCTCAAAAATATATCTAAATTACGACCTATTCTCTCAATGTCAAATGCAGAAATCTTAATCCATGCGTTTATGACCTCAAGGTTAGATTATTGTAATGCTTTATTGGGTGGTTGTTCTGCACGCTTAATAAACAAACTCCAGCTGGTCCAAAATGCAGCAGCTAGAGTTTCTTACTAGAACCAGGAAGTATGACCATATTAGCCCAGTTCTGTCAACACTGCACTGGCTACCTATTAAACATCGTATGGATTTTAAAATCTTGCAAATTACTTATAAAGCCCTGAATGGTTTAGCACCTCAGTATTTGAAAGAGCTCTTGTTACATTATAGTCCTCCACGTCTGCTGCATTCTCAAAACTCTGGCAATTTGATAATACCTAGAATATCAAAATCAACTGGGGCGGCAGATCCTTCTCCTTTTTAGCGCCCAAACTCTGGAATAACCTACCTAACATTGTTCGGGAGACAGACACACTCTGTCAGTTTAAATCTAGATTAAAGACCCATCTCTTTAAAATGGCTTACACATAACACACTAATACGCTTCTAATATTCAAATGCGTTAAAGGATTTTTAGGCTGCATTAATTAGGTCAACCGGAACCGGGAACACTTCTCATAACACCCGATGTACTTGCTACATCGTTAGAAGATCCACTATATTCACAATGATTCATGCGATAGATCAGTGTTTCTCAACCCTGGTCCTGGGCATCCCCCAACACTGCACATTTTGTATGTTTCCCTTATCTGACACCCATTTCAGGTCCTGGAGTTTCTTATAATGAGCTAATGAGTTGAATCAGGTGTGTTTGATTAGGGAGAGACAAAAAATGTGCCGTGCTGGGGGGCGCCCAGGACGAGGGTTGAGAAACACTGCTATAGATGATGATGGCTTTATAAATGCAGTTGTTTTATTTGAACGGTGTGACGGCTCTCCATTGTTTTTTCAGCTCCACAGAAAACAAGGCCTGTCCAGATCTCAACATCCACCCTCCATCCAGGTGCTGGACATTTAATATTACATTTCCAATTTCCAGTTTTTATATTTATTGTGTCAGTATAGCAGCTCAGTCTATATTTACTTTCAGATCACACTCTGAGCTCATTTTCAAACACGTTGCCTCATTTGACCACATCAGACACGAAGCTTCAATCCAGCACCATCACGATCACAGATCATCACATCTCCTCACCAGGTCAGATCAGCTTCTGCTCTTTGCATCTATCTCACACGAAGTGCACTTAATGTAACATTGTTCATCAGAACAGGAAGTGAAAGCTCTGATGAACTGTTGTCATGGCAACATGACTTTCAATAAGTCTTATATCTGTCTAATTTCATCCAAGACTTTCACTCATTCATTCTGTAAACCAGTTCCTGTTCTGATGCTGATGGTTGTTTCTGTTTTTACAGTATTTCAGACAATGTTTTCCTCTGGTGTTTTTCAGGTTCATTGGTGATTATCATCACTGCAGAAGCATTGGTTTTACTCCTGATAGGACTTCCATTGATTTTAGTGGCTGTATGGAAGAAAAAGAAGAATAAAGGTAATGTTTTAAACAGAATACTGAAGATTGCATTCGGTCGGGTTTAGGTTGACATGCATGAGCACTGGATTAAATGATGAATAGTTTTAAAGAAGAAAACATTTAATAAAGACTTACACTGATCTGTTGCGCAGGTCTGCTGTCGTCCTCCATCGAAGAGTTTAATCCAGTGATTTATGAACAGGTGAGTCTTCAGAAACTGGATTTAAAATGTCTTACAGCTGTATTTCATTAGCAGTTTCTCTAAAACACAGTCAGGGTTTCATCTCTTGCTCAGCATTTTGATGATGATGATGAAAAAGACTGTGACTGCGGTGATTTACAGTATTTTGATGCTGAATATGTGTTATAACATTAAACTCATTCACTTTAGTTGAGTAGTTTTCTCTGTTAATTAACTAATTCTTATTTTTTATGACTGTAGATCAAAGAAGCTGGACGTCATAATGCCAGAGACACAGAAACCACTGTAGTTTACAGCTGTGTTTCCTAAACTTGTGTCATATGTGACTCTACAGACCCGTCAGTGAGACTCCAGCATCTCTTCATCAACTCCACAACACAAACCAGTTCAATTTAGCTAATATAATATAGCATCATATATAATATGATACTAAATATGTACAGTTTGGCATCAGGGTGCATGATTTTGCAAGCACCATTAATATAATGCATTTATGAGCATGTTGAGAACCAAGAGAAATCATCTTCATCCTTCTCATAATTTTCATTATTTTACTGGAAATCAGTCATAATTGACCTCATTTTGTTGGCTTTACTCAATCTTTTTGTATTATGTTTATCATTGTTATAATTGTTCTTTGTATGTTTGCAGCTGATATGCACAAATATGGATTAATACATTTAAATTAATCTCTGTATTCATTTCTGAAGTTGAGTCTCATGAGTTACTTGCAATCTGCAGCTTAATGGACAAATTAAACCATGCTATTCTGGACTGCAAGTGTATTTTGATATTCATTTTATTTTATTGTTGTATGTCTGTCCATGTATAAATATATAGCCTCTTCTTGTTGTATGTTGAGCTCAAGGTTTGTGTGGTTAGTTTGATCTGTTCACTTCTGCTGGTAGATGCTGTAACTGCACTGATCTGCTGCCAAAAGAGCATCTTTCTCCATTCATTGACATTCAAAAGTAGATTTATATTATGATCAATCCTTGCAAGCAACATATAACGGAGGCTCCTAAAAGCAGCTGCCACCGAGATGCTAATACTAACAATTAGCTTTATCAAAATATAAGTATTAGGCAGAGGCGGACAATCCAGGGGTCAGAAAGTAAAAGTCCTGCCATATGTTTATTCCACCCATGAACTCAGCAGCTGATTTCAGCAGAGGAGGAACCAAGTCATTCCTTTCAAGTCACAAACGAGTCTGGAGTCAAATCCCAAGTCCTCAAAGAGTTAAAGTTAATGAGATAATTAAGTGAGTAATTAAATGATGATTGTGCATTAGTGATGAACACCTGCTGTTATTGAGAATTACAGAGGATCAGATGTTGATGTTTTATTGGTTAAAATGATGTCACCATCATGAAGATCAGTGTTTGCTTTAGTTGTGCTCTTGACCCTTGACTTCTTGTCTCAGGTCTTTTTGTAATTAATGCATATAGTGGTGGAAGGCAGTGAGATCAGTGCTATAAGTTAACAGCTGTTAGCTGTTATCAAATGATGAGAAAATTATCAGGGACCAACCTTTTAATATCCACTAGCTTCTTTTTTGTATTTTTTTTATGTGTTTAGATTTTAAATGTCTGATAATGTACAGTATGCAATGGAAGTCTTTCTCTAATAGTTATATCAAATCGAAGTTGAAACTACATTATACAAGTAATAATTAATGCCAGTATGATAAAGACACACACAGACATCAAGAACCAGCATATGAATCTCAACAATGGTGACAATCAACAAAATGCTTCATGCTGCAAAGCATGCTGGGTAACACCATAGTTAAAACTCCCATCATGCACTGCAGCATGAATAATTATTGTCACCACTGTTGAGGATCATATGATAAGTGTTCATGTCTAAAAGCCTGAACAATATATTTCCTTTTTTAGTCAATATTAAAGCATCATGGTGGCATTCGGTTAATAGGACCTTTTTTCTATTCTGTAACAGCTGAATGTAAGTCAATACACTATAGAGGTTAAAAACAGAACACGTAAGCTGCTTCCTCAAACTTTTAAGTTGGCAATGTGCAAATGCACAAATGTTTGTTGTAAAACAATGTTGTAACTGCTTAAAAGCAAATCACTGCTGTTATTGAGAATTACAGAGGATCAGATGTTGATGTTTTATTGGTTAAAATTATGACACCATCATGAAGATCAGTGTTTGCTTTAGTTGTGCTCTTGACCCTATTGATAATACAGAGTTAGTTGCTTTTAAACAATTACAGTATTGTTTACCAATAAATATTTGTGCATTTGCACATTGCCAACTTAAAAGCTTGAGGAAGCAGCTTACATGTTCAGCTTTTAACTCACTTGAGTGACTATTGTGAAGGTGTCTCTCTTTGGTGTATTGACTAACATTCAGCTGTTACAGAACAGAAAAAAGGCCTATCAAACAAATGCAACCATGATGCTTAAATATTGAAAAACAGAGGTAATCTATTGCTCAGGCTTTTAGACATGAACACTTATCATATGATCCTCAACAGTGGTGACAATTATTCATGCTGCAGTGCATGATGGGAGCTTTTACTATGGTGTTACCCAGCATGCATTGCAGCATGAAGCATTTTGTTGATTGTCACCTTTGTTGAGATTCATATGCTGGTTCTTGATGTCTGTGTGTGTCTTTATCATACTGGCATTAATTATTACTTGTATAATACAATTTCAACATCGATTTCATATAACTATTAGAGAAGGACTTCCATTGCATGCTGTACATTATCAGTCATTTAAAATCTAAACACATAAAAAACAAAGAAGCTAGCGTGGATATGAACAGGTTGGTCCCTGATAATTTTCTCATCATTTGATAACAGCTAACAGCTGTTAACTTATAGCACTGATCTCACTGCCTTCCACTACTATGTGCATTAATTACAAAGAGAGACCTGAGACAAGAAGTCAAGGGTCAAGAGCACAACTAAAGCAAACACTGATCTCCATGATGGTGACATAATTTTAACCAATAAAACATCAACATCTGATCCTCTGTAATTCTCAATAACAGCAGGTGTTCATCACTAATGCACAATCATCATTTAATTAGTCACTTAATTATCTCATTAACTTTAACTCTTTGAGGATTTGGGATTTGACTCGAGACTCGTTTGTGACTTGAAAGGAATGACTTGGTTCCTCCTCTGCTGAAATCAGCTGCTGAGTTCATGGGTGGAATAAACATATGGCAGGACTTTTACTTTCTGACCCCTGGATTGTCCGCCTCTGGATGTCTGCAGCAGTTACTTACCAAACAGGAAGTTCAACCAGAGCTACAGGAAGAGCTGTGAGGCTTTAGCTAAACACACACACACTACACTTCCCACAATGCAACTCTTTGATGGAGAAAGTGTGATTTTAATGTTCAAGCAAATATTCTGGATTATTTACAGTTTCTCACAGAGAGCTTGATTGACGGGCGATTTGACTAATAATAATGCAGAATCTGCCACGGTGTCTGACAAACAAATCAGACAGGAGAGTAGATTCACTTCGGTGGACTTAAACATGAACAATTGTGTGTATTGGCATCTTTCCGCAGTTTAAATGAAATACCTCCTGATGTTCATTAATGTTTATTTAATGTGCTGTTTGAACTGAGGCAATACAGCGATCTGTCACAACACATTAAAGAGCCACAAAATGGTATTGTTTACATTTCTTAAAAAATGACCAAATTTGAAAGTTTCGCTTCATATCAGAAGTAACCTGTCTTGTCTGTCGGCATGTTGTCAGTTTCCTCTTTGCTCTGCGATGTATTGTTCACTGCGTGAGAACATCATGTGTAGCGTGAGAGCAGCATGGCTTGTCAGACATAGCAACAGTAACTAAGTAGGGCGGGTCTTTGAGGAGGGACAGTTAACACAGAAAATAACCCCAGCAAGCACTGCTAAATCACCCAACAACTTTTGTTCAGTGTAAAAAAATAAATAATGTAATTTCTCATATGACAATATGTGCACACACACACACACACACACACACACACACAACATTATATATTCCTAAATGTATTTCAGGGACAAGAAAATAAATTTCAGTAGCCTGCATTAAAAAAAAAAAAGCAGTTGGCCTGCTAGAAATCAAAAGTAGTTTTATAATGATTTAATGATGTTTAATAATTTTAAATATTGCATTATTGTTCCTTTCTGAAGTTTAATCAATATAGAGGTTGAAATATATTTTTAATTTTATATGTATAGAAAGAAAAATATATATTCATAGAAAAGATAGAAAATATGTTTTGTAAATATTATGAAAATATATTTATTATGTAATAAATATAAATAATAAATATAATAAAATACAAATAAATATATTTTTATTTTGTATATTTATATATATATTTTTAAAAATGAGAAAACATTTGTGTAAATATGTTTTGAAACACATTTTAGAGTATATATATATATATATATATATATATATATATATATATATATACACATGTATTATTATATTATTATTATAATTTATATATTGTATAATATTATTTTTATTTTTGTTAATTATTATTATATATATATTTTTTATATCAGTTAGTTTAACTTGATGTACTAAAATAACTAAAACTAAACTAATTACGAAAACACACAACAAAATTACTAAAACTTTAAATAAACTTGAAAGCAGAATATATATATATATATATATATATATATATATCAAAATATTATGTAAATATATTTTATAACATATTTCAGAAAATATATTTTTGGCCATTTTTTTAATTTTTAAATATATTTTAAATGTATAAATGAAGAGTTCAGACTCAAAAGCCTCTAAGTGCTGTTTGAAATTTTCTTCTAAAATGAGCATTTTTATCAGTCTCCTATGTGCAGGGTCAGTAATTTCACTTTAATGGCATAAATAAAATAGGTTAAATAGGTTCTTGTCATTGCCATTAAAGTGAATTAACTGAACGTAAACATAGGAGCCTGATAAAAATGCTCATTTAGAAGAAAATTTTAAACGCCACTTAGAGGCTTTTGAATCTGAACTCTTCAAATATATTTTCAAAAATATACAAAACAAATGAGAAAACATATTTGTGTAAATATGTTTTGAAACACATTTTAGAGAATATATATATATATGGCAATTTTTTTGTATATTTTGAAACATATTTAAACATATATTTGCTATATAAATATATTTGGTAAAATGTGTTTCAGAACATCAGAGGTGTGAAGTATTTGAGTAAATGTAACTACTTTACTCCACTACATTAGAAATGAGTGTTGCAGTTACACATTACATTTTGCATGGCACCTAGCTTTTTCTGCAGCAGTTTACTTCTGCTACAAAAGACGTGATATCCCCAACTACAGGGCACTGCAAGTCCTAGATCTTGTGTGTTTTGCCCTTCCTCACACATGTGTCAGTGAGACTGCTTTATGTGAATACGAGTTACTTGAATCGCATGTGTTTTGTGTATGAGATGAGGACATGACTGCAGCCAGCGATGAGGCTGAAACCAGCACATCCTGTGCAAGAGTGCTTTGACTTTTTCATTTTACTTAACATCATTTTATCTATCCGTTATACTGAGACCTTTTTGAAGGATATTGTTGTGTTTTGTTTTGTTTTGTAATTTTGAGGTGTTGAGTTTTATTTTGGTTTTATAAAATAAACGTGATTGCTCCCCTCAAAAATCAGCTCTTTCTTGTTTTTGTTACATGCTCTCTGTGCCTTGTCTTGGACTTTTACGTCACTTCCTGTCTCCTGAGGTGTTTGTAGTCAGTGTGTGTCTTATCTTGTTAAGCTTGTTAGCCTCCTGTATCTGTATCTCTACTTTTTTAGGTACTCTTTACACCTCTGCAAAACATTTATGTAAATACATTTTCTACTAATTTATAGTATATATATATATATATATATATATATATATATATATATATATATATATATATATATATATATATATATATATATAT
>NW_015506699.1:61350-71648 GCF_001515645.1 Sinocyclocheilus grahami
GACTATTAAGTGTCCTTATGCTAAAGGATATGAAAACTCCTACAAATACTTATATAAAGGACAATACAAAGATAGTAGTATTATACTAACATCTGATGGAGGAGAGTCATCAGTGTCTGAAGGCAGATTCTCTCTGCGGGACGATCATCAGACGAGATCATTTACGGTGACCATCAGAGACCTGAGGATGGCAGATGCTGGAGAGTACGCCTGTAGAGCTGGATGGGGAGAATATAAACGATTCCAGCTGAATGTGATTAAAGGTGCCTAATGTTCAACACAAAACAAACAGTCTGTTTCATCCACTAAGTTTATGATTCGTGCTGTAGTTCATGGTTGTTTATTAATGTATCTGTTTGATTTAAACGATGTGATCTTGTTGCACAGCTCCACAGAAAACAAGACCTGTCCAGATCTCAACATCCACCCTTCTTCCGTATATAAACATCAGCACTGACCAAACCAGCACAGGTACCTGAACACACACACACACGCACGCACACACACGCACAAGCACGCACACGCACACACACACACACACACACACGCACACACTTCGCCTTCAGACACCTTTACACACATGCATTTTTGTAAAAACTATTGCTAATATGTAGTCACTGTTTTTACATAAATAATTTAAGTCATAATTTCAATCAAATCATAGTTACTCTTATTATCTTGAATACAGAAGCATCAAAGCTTCTGAACACATGTTTAATGCTGCATTCATGATAGTGGAGCAATTACCATAATTTATAAGTTTTCAGCAAGTTCTGACCAGACAGTTCATGGCTCAAACTTGGAAACTCAAAATTTTATCAACACCTCAACTTTAAAATATAAACTAATATGGCACGCGGCCTCAACACCTGCAATATTGAGTCAAATGTCAAATAACTGAATGCTTGATATATCATTTTATTACAACCAGTGGTTCTACAGTTCTACAGTTTATGAGACTGTGAACGGCTCAAAATAAAATAATTTCATAATTAGATAATTTGGACATAAGCACAGCATTACATTACATGGGTTTTCCATGGTGTCTTAACATCTGCATTCATGCATCTGACAGACACATTTATCCAAAGTATCATTATTACTTGTGAGCAGCACATTCACATTGCACTTCTCTCTCTCTCTCCCTCTCTCTCTCTCTCTCTGTCAGTGACACCTCAAACAGAACGTGAAACTACAAGAACAAAGACAGGAAGTACTGCAGTTCACCTCAATCAGCCAAAACCTAGTGAGCACACAAACTACACTACCCACAATGCAACAGTCCCGTTTGATTATGTGGTATATTTTGGAGAAAAGCAATTGGACTAAACATTTGTTGAGACACATTTTAGCTCATGATGAACCTGATCTAAGTGATGCACACATCAGACGTCATGTGGTTAACCTGGTTTCACATCAACTATAGACAGAAGGGTTTTCCTCAGAGGACTGAGGTTTACCAGTGCGGGTTCCCTTCGGTTACACAATATAACACATTTCCAATATTTTAGAATGGTGAATATTGCACTAATCAAAGTCATTCATGTAAATATTAAGATTGTTATTGTTTATTCAACAGTATAATCAGAATCAGTGCTGTGTTGTTTTGTGTTTAATGTTGTGTTCAGATCTGTCTTCTGTCGCTGGCGGTCTGGGTTCGGTTCTGCTGGTTCTGGTTCTGTGTTCTGGAATGTTCCTCGTCCTGAAAAAGAGGAAGAGGAAATCTGGGACAGGTAGCAGTTTATGTGTGATTATAAAGTCCTTTTGGAGTAGGTTTGACTAAATCTTTACTCTCTTTTCTTTCAGCTTTATTTCAGCAAAATGTGCAGCACAATACAGAGGTGGGTGATCAAATCTTTACCTGTAGAAGATCAGAAATACATTATTACATTACATACATTATTTTTTATTGATGAGCAGTGAACGCTATCTATATAAGCGAGTAAATAATTATTGTGTATGCTGTTTTTCAGACTGAGCTTATGTATGATGAGATTCCAAACAGTGATGTCATCACCTCAGCATCTTCGTCCAATCAGACGCCTGCATCACACCTCAACACCCGCCCACAAGTCTCTGATGTTTATGCTACAGTAACCAATCAGCGGCCTGATTCAAACCCCAGTCTCATCCACTCAGCCAATCAGGTGACGGATACAGACTGTGATTATTACGCCAGCATGAAGCCGCCTGAAACAACACCGGACAACAGAACAGAACTCATTTACTCAACAGCGACACATCCGCAAAACGTCAAGACAAACGACGGCCCGATATATTCAATAATCAAACATAAATAATAAAAAAAGACTGTCAAAACTTCTTCCACAGACATCTGCACTGATGCTCAAAGTGAAAAAAATGATAATTTAATGCGAGTGACCAAGTCAGTCAATATTGTAAGTCGACTCATATACTGTTGAGTTGATTGTCTGCTAGGCTTGGGTGTGTTTGATATAAAATACATCATTAAACCAGAGATTACATGAAAGATTATATACATTTAAAGTTGATCTTTCCTGTCACTGATCAGTGAAGAAGACCACTAAAGCTCCAACTATCAGCTCTTTTACAAACACACCGTTATATTTCAGCAAAACAGAGACAAATCCACGATCCAGCAGCATCACAATCACAGAAAGAAAAGAAAGAATCACAGATGAACACAAATCAGCAGGTCAGTTCGTCTTTCTGTCACTGCATATGACTCGTATTCTTGGATATTTGAATAGTGTGCTTATAAATATACATCTAATAATCAAATAATACATTTCCATATATTAGATGATTCCTTTGAGATTAAATGTGCTTTTAATGTCTTACTGTACGTGCAGGGTCTGAAATCCACATGTGTTGAAGACTGAAGGTTCAGTCTCCAGATATTTGCTTCCTTGTAGTATATATATATACAGTATATATGTATAATTTATAATGTACTTTTATACTGCTTTGGATAAGAAAGTGTCTTCAATAGAAAATACAACTTCTGTTCATATTCACAAAATAAGATGAATGGTTTGTGAGTGTACATGTAGTGCTTGTGTTCATGTTGTCAATGTGGTCACAATGTTCTTATTGAGCATCACATTCACATTTACTTGTTTTTCTCTCTGTCACTGACTCGTCAAAAAGAGAGTGAAACAACAAGAACAGGAAGTACTGCAGTTCATCTCGATCAGCCAAACACTAGTAAGCACACAAACTGCACTACCCATGATGCAACAGTGCCCTCAATGATTACATAGAATGAGATATGTTGGAGGAAAGCGGTTGGTTTAAACATGTGTGGAGACACATTTTAACTCTTGTAGCTCATGATGAACCTGATTAAAGTGATGCACAGATCAGACTTCATGTGGTTAACCTGGTTTCACATCAGCTGTAGACAGAAGCGTTTTCCTCTGAAGTATTGAGGTTCACCATCGTGGTTTGTCTTCGGTTACAGAATATAACAGCTTAACTTGATGAAACTGAGAGCAGTTACGGAAGCTACAATCTTGAATTTGATCAAATATACACTCATGAATGCAATTGTTGTGCTGTTTAGGTCTGTATAATAAATGGACAGAGGGTCAGTGTCATTGTGAAGATGTCGTGTAAAGCTGGATGTGGTTAGAGAGACAGAAAAGGGAAGGAAATATGAAGCTGCGTTTCTTCACTCAGTACGGAAGAGAAAGACTGTAAAGTTTGTCACAGAATTCGGTCTCATATTTCAGTAAAATGTTCAGCATGTGTGTCGTTCTGCTCGTCTTTTCCAGCATCTCTACAGGTGAGTTCAAGACTCTGACCTCTTTTGTACAGAGTTGTACATGTTTTCATGTTTTTTTTATTACTGCATGATGATTAAATGGTTATATTTGTACATTATTATTCAGTTCTGATATCTATTTCTCACACATAACAGCTCTATATAATGATATTTCTGTTTTCAGCTGGTGTTGGTGCTCCAGAAACAGTCACAGGACACAGAGGAGAGAGAGTTGACATCAGATGCAGATATGAAGCTGGATATGAATCAAATTCAAAGTATTTTTGTAAAGGAGAGTGTATCGTTGGATTTAAAAACATCATGGTTAAATCAGGATCTCCAGCTGAAGACGAGAGATTCTCTCTGACTGACAACACGACGGCCAGAGTTTTCACCGTCAGCATCACTGATCTGAGAACAGAGGATACAGGACAATACTGGTGTGGTGTGGAGAGGACTTTCACTGATTGGTCTTTAAGAGATGTCTATTCAGAGATTATGTTGCTGGTTACAGAGGGTAAGTTATTAATTTTATTAGATGCTGTAGAAAGTGTGAGTGAGTGACCAAGTCATGAAATCTTGTAAGTCGACTCATATACTGTTGAGTTGATTGACTGCTTAGACTTTAGTGTCTTCGGTATAAAATACATCAATCCAGAGATTACATGAAAGATTATATGTATTTGATATCAAAATCAGTGTGAATTCATCTGCATCAGTATGATTAAGTTGATCTTTCCTGTCATCCATCAGTTAAAAAACCCAATGAGGTTTCAACTATCAGCTCTTTTTCAATCACACCGTCATATTTCAGCACAGCAGAATTGAATCCACGATCCAGCAGCATCACAATCACAGAAAGAAAAGAAAGAATCACAGATCAGCACAAATCAGCAGGTCAGTTCGTCTTTCTGTCACTGCATATGACTCAGTTTTCTTGACTATTTAAATAGTGTGCTTCTAATTGTACTTGAATACATATATTAGATGACTCTTTTGAGATTAGATGTGTGTTTAATGTCATACTGTACAAGACTGAAGGTTCAGTCTCCAGATATGTGCTTCCTTGTTGTTATAACGTACTTTAAGTTGCTTTGGATAAGAAAGTGTCTTCAATAGAAAATATAAATTGAAAATACAACTTCCGTTCATATTCACAAAATTATATGAGCGGTTTATGTGCGTACATGTACTGCTTAATTTATGTGTGTTCATGTTCTTGCCGCATGAGCAGCACTGATGTTCACTGATGTTTTTCTCTCTGTCACTGACTGGTCAAAAAGAGAGTGAAACAACAAGAACAGGAAGTACTGCAGTTCATCTCGATCAGCCAAACACTAGTAAGCACACAAACTACACTACCCATGATGCAACAGTGCCCTCAATGATTAGAATGAGATATTTTGGAGAAAAGCAAGTGGTTTGAACATTTGTGTTGACTCATTTCAACTCTTGATGAACACGATTGCACACATCAGACTTCATGTGGTTAATCTGGGTTCACATCAGCCTTTGGCAGAAACATTTTCCGCTGAAGCGTTGAGGTTTACCAGTGCAGTTTCATTTCGGTTACAGAATATAACAGCAATACATTTCAAATATTCTGAATATTACAATAATCAAAATTATTTATCATTTTTAAGATGGTTATTCAACAGTATAATCAGAATCAGTGCTGTGTTGTTTTGTGTTCAATGTTGTGTTCAGATCTGTCTTCTGTCGCTGGCGGTCTGGGTTCGGTTCTGCTGGTTCTGGTTCTGTGTTCTGGAACGTTCCTCATCCTGAAAAAGAGGAAGAGGAAATCTGGGACAGGTAGCAGTTTATTTGTGATTATAAAGTCATTTTGGAGTAGGTTTGACTAAATCTGTTCTCTCTTTTCTTTCAGCTTTATTTCAGCAAAATATGCAGCACAATACAGAGGTGGGTGATCAAATCTTTACATGTAGAAGATCAGAAATCATTATCAGTATTATCTATATAAGCTAGTAAATTATTGATGTACAGTATATGTTGTTTTTCAGAGTGTCCACATGTATGAGATTGCAATCCCTGACCCTGGACCATCTGATGTCATTGCTGCAACATCTTCATCCAATCAGACGCCTGCATCGCATCTCAACACCCGCCCACAAGTCTCTCCTGTTTATGCTACAGTAACCAATCAGCAGTCTGATTCAAACCCCAGTCGCATCCACTCAGCCAATCAGGTGACGGATACAGACTGTGATTATTATGCCAATATGAAGTCACCTGAACCAACAACAGACTGCAGAACAGAACTGATTTACGCAACAGCGACACATCCGCAAAAAGTCAAGACAAACGACGGCCTGATATATTCAGTGATCAAACATAAATAAAAAAAGACAATAAAGTTCTTCCACAGACATCTGCACTGATGTTCCAAGTGAAAAAAAACTGGTACATGCTACCTATTTTTAATGAATCAATATGTTGACACACTTTTCTCAGTTGTTATCAGTATTTTAAAAACTATGTAATTTTACTAAGAAGAAAAGTGAACTTAAGTATTCTTTGTAAATCTCATTTACAGTTAAATAAGATGAAAATGTAAATATATTGTGGATAAGCTTAAAGTGTTTTAGGCAGCGTTCTCACAGGTGTATTATACAGGTCTGTATTAAGCACTGTTCACTTGTGCTCGGATCAATGAAAACATCTTAATACCAGTTGTAAACAGGGCCTGAAATCGGCTCCAAACTAATGGCCCTGCTGTAATAAACAACAGCAAACATTACAGAAATTCGAATGGTTTCCTCTACAAATAACATTACAAACATTACAAGCCATGAACTATTAACCATTAGAACCAATACAAAATGGTTTCCTGTAGTGTGTTTTGGGAGATATTCCATTAGGATGTAATGATTTTAACAAGCCACTAATAAAAGTTGACAAATTGCCTGTAGCGACCCACAGAGACATTACAATTTCCATTAAAACCAATACAAGTCCCATTATAGCCAGTAAAACCATTACAAATTCTGTGATGGTTTCTATTGGGGTTTTTTCAGCAGGAGGTGAACTCATGAAAAATGGACTATAACTATTGAAGGTTGACTTGATGAAACTGAGAGCAGTTACGGAAGCTACAATCTTGATTGTGATCAAATATACACTCATGAATGCAATTGCTGTGCTGTTTAGGTCTGTATAATAAATGGACAGAGGGTCAGTGTCATTGTGAAGATGTCGTGTAAAGCTGGATGTGGTTAGAGAGACAGAAAAGGGAAGGAAATATGAAGCTGTGTTTCTTCACTCAGTACGGAGGAGAAAGACTTTAACGTTTGTCACAGAATTCGGTCTCATATTTCAGTAAAATGTTCAGCATGTGTGTCGTTCTGCTCGTCTTTTCCAGCATCTCTACAGGTGAGTTCAAGACTCTGACGTCTTTTGTACAGAGTTGTACATGTTTTCATGTTTTTATATTACTGCATGATGATTAAATGGTTATATTTGTACATTATTATTCAGTTCTAATATCTATTTATCCCACATAACAGCTCTATATAATGATATTTCTGTTTTCAGCTGGTGTTGGTGATCCAGAAACAGTCACAGGACACAGAGGAGAGAGAGTTGACATCAGATGCAGCTATGAAGCTGGATATGAATCAAATTCAAAGTATTTTTGTAAAGGCGAGTGTATCTTTGGATTTAGAAACATCATGGTGAAATCAGGATCTCCAGCTGAAGACGAGAGATTCTCTCTGACTGACAACACGACGGCCAGAGTTTTCACCGTCAGCATCACTGATCTGAGAACAGAGGATACAGGACGATACTGGTGTGGTGTGAAGAGAACTTTCACTGATATCTATTCAGAGATTATGTTGCTGGTTAAAGAGGGTAAGTGTTTTTTTTATTAGCTGTTGTTTAAATTAACTGCATTGAAATAAGCCGAGAGCAATAATTTAGTCTTTAAGTCTTGTAAGCTGCCTGCTTAGATTTGAATGTGATGATTATAAAGTACAGAAATAAGCCACTAGTGTGCATTATAGTGATCTTACCACAGTTAAGGGGTTTTATTCATGCAACACAAAACAGTACTAAAAACAGATTAAATGGATGAAAATATAATAAGATAATAAGACCACTGAGGTTTCAACCATCAACACTTTTACAAACACACTGTCATATTTCAATACAACAGAGCAGAATCAAAAATCCACCAGCATCACAATCACAGAAAGAAAAGAAAACACAATCACAGATCAGTACAGCTCAACAGGGCCGTTCAGTTCATCAATGTGATGATCTATAAGTAAGTTTAAAGGATGTTAAATGTGTGTAACAGGTGATGTCTTGCACACAAAGTCTGTCGTCTACGTCTCTGTGGGGTTAGTCATCGTGATGATCATCTTCCTCACTGCGCTGACGGTGTTGTGTAGGAAGAGAAGCAAGAAATCACCAAGAGTTACACAATCAGGGCTTTCACCGCAAGGTGAGATTTAGAAACTAAACACACAGACCCCCCCCCCACGCACAAACAGACACACGCGCACAGAACCACCACCACACACACACACACACACACAGACAGACAGACACACATACAAAAACAAAAGTGTTGCGTTTATAATTTTGTTCAGTGTATATACAACATCTTCTGATTTAAGACAGAACTATTTAGATCAAGGGTCAGATGCACTATTCCCTAAATAATTAAAATGTGGAATATATAGGCATACCACCATAACAAATTTCTCATATTTGTCATAACATCATTATATTCTATGAGTTTAATGCATTTGCAGACAATGTAGTTATCTGTAACTGTCATATAAATGTAAATTCAGTCTTAGAGGAGAATGCCATTGAATGTGTAGCTAATATGAAGTGTTTTCATGAAAAAAAAAAATCTAACCAAAATCAGAACTGAAAACAAACTCTGGATGAAAAAAAAAACTCCCAATAAATGTCCAAACAGCGATTCTATCACAGCAGTTATTGTGTTATAGAGGGGTTTGACCAACCAGTTAGACAGACAGATTAGGTTATTTATTTGCACAAATCATCCAAGCACCCCAATCCCAGCCATTTCTAATATACTTTTGATTAATATGGCTAAATATTAAATTGTTACGAAATTAAAGATACATCTTTGATTGTCAAAATAATTCCAGCTAATTAGATTTCCCGTAGCATTTTAATCGGTCAGTCATGGAAGTCTGATTTGTTTAAAACGTTTGACAACGTTTAATCCAGGTGCGAAAATAATTCATTTCTAGCGCAAGAGCATGGAGAGATTTGCGAGTGCAAAGGACACAGTTTGAGCGCGCACCCGGGCACACTTTGAGCACGAGGAGAGATTCGTGATTGCAACGGACACATTTTAAGTGTGCGCACACTCTCTGGGAGAGAGCAGCGCATAGCTGAGAGCGCTCGTCCGGTTTAGTGCGAGAGCAAAGGCAATCCGCGTGCGAGTGGAGAGATGCGCTTGCCATCATAGCAATGTACTTTCGCGCTACAACAGTGCGCTCTCGACATTTGACAGTAAAACAATGCCATAGACATTACAGTTTGCCAAAATTACCAATTATAGAAAGTTTTGTACAAGTTTATCTCACTACTGGGCAAAAATCCCACACATATATTTATTCAGAAACTAAATGTAACTTTCTAATGTTTGCTGTCTGGATGTAACATTAATTCTCCCCATGTTTTGACAGTCTCCGTTGTGCTTCTTTCTTTGAATGAACACACTGCAGAGGTGAGTGATGATGATTATCGATATTTATGAACTGATAAAAACAAGAAGATTTGGAAGATAACATGAGTTATTTTGCAGGAGATTGACTGTAATGACCACACATATGAGGAAATCAACATGCTGCAGGGCAAGAACAAAGACATCACAACTATATACACTACAGCAGATAGACCAGAAGATCCATCAATCTACTCAACAGCAGATAGACCAGACAATTCAATGATCTACTCAACAGCAGATAAACCAGATGATGCAATGATCTACTCAACAGAAAATAGACCAGAAGATCCATCGATCTACTCAACAGCAGATAGACCAGATGATGCAATGATCTACTCAACAGAAAATAGACCAGAAGATCCATCGATCTACTCAACAGCAGATAGACCACACGATTCAATGATCTACTCAACAGCAGATAAACCAGATGATTCAATTAGCTACTCAACAGCAGATAAACCAGACAATTCCATGATCTACTCAACAGCAGTTCAATGATCTACTCAACAGAAAATAGACCAGAAGACCAATTGATCTACTCAAGAGCAGATAGACCAGAATATTCAATGATCTACTCAACAGCAGATAAACCAGATGATGCAATGATCTACTCAACAGAAAATAGACCAGAAGATCCATCGATCTACTCAACACCAGATAGACCAGAAGATTCAATGATCTACTCAACACCAGATAGACCAGAAGATTCAACCGTATGACGTTTTTACTAACTGTGTCTCGGAGCAGCTTCATGAACTGGAAGCTGATCCCACAATGCATCAGTGATGGAACTTCTTAAAAAAAAAAAAAAAAAAT
>NW_015506699.1:72196-78980 GCF_001515645.1 Sinocyclocheilus grahami
TATATATATATATATATATATATATATATATATATATATATATATATATATAAAAAATCCAAGATTTTAATAAGACATTTTGCATAAATAAGGGTTTACAGCTCCCCCTAGGAGGCGGTGTCCGCTCACAGCTTCCCCGAGGCGACGGTGTCCACTCACAAAGCTCCAGTAGCGGCGGTGTCCGCTCACATATCTCTTGAGGCGGCGGTGTCCGCTCACAAAGTTCCATTAGCGGTGGTGTCCGCTCACAAAGTTCCATTAGCGGTGGTGTCCGCTCACAAAGTTCCATTAGCGGTGGTGTCCGCTCACAAAGTTCCATTAGCGGTGGTGTCCGCTCACAAAGTTCCATTAGCGGTGGTGTCCGCTCACAAAGTTCCATTAGCGGTGGTGTCCGCTCACAAAGTTCCATTAGCGGTGGTGTCCGCTCACAAAGTTCCATTAGCGGTGGTGTCCGCTCACAAAGTTCCATTAGCGGTGGTGTCCGCTCACAAAGTTCCATTAGCGGTGGTGTCCGCTCACAAAGTTCCATTAGCGGTGGTGTCCGCTCACAAAGTTCCATTAGCGGTGGTGTCCGCTCACAAAGTTCCATTAGCGGTGGTGTCCGCTCACAAAGTTCCATTAGCGGTGGTGTCCGCTCACAAAGTTCCATTAGCGGTGGTGTCCGCTCACAAAGTTCCATTAGCGGTGGTGTCCGCTCACAAAGTTCCATTAGCGGTGGTGTCCGCTCACAAAGTTCCATTAGCGGTGGTGTCCGCTCACAAAGTTCCATTAGCGGTGGTGTCCGCTCACAAAGTTCCATTAGCGGTGGTGTCCGCTCACAAAGTTCCATTAGCGGTGGTGTCCGCTCACAAAGTTCCATTAGCGGTGGTGTCCGCTCACAAAGTTCCATTAGCGGTGGTGTCCGCTCACAAAGTTCCATTAGCGGTGGTGTCCGCTCACAAAGTTCCATTAGCGGTGGTGTCCGCTCACAAAGTTCCATTAGCGGTGGTGTCCGCTCACAAAGTTCCATTAGCGGTGGTGTCCGCTCACAAAGTTCCATTAGCGGTGGTGTCCGCTCACAAAGTTCCATTAGCGGTGGTGTCCGCTCACATATCTCTTGAGGCGGCGGTGTCCGCTCATAGTTCCCCCGAGGCAGCGGTGTCCGCTCACAATGCTCCCGTGGTGGCGGTGCCCGCTGATGATCCCTCCGAGGTGGCGGGGTTTGCTTCTGGCCTTCCCGAAGCGGCGGAGCCCGCTGATGTTTTTCTTACTGGAGTCTGCAAATTCCGTCCGCGTTTTCCGCATTGTGGAAATCATAGGACCTAGATTTAAATAAGGAATCATGTCCTCATCTGCATGACTTTGTGCAACAGTCGTAGACAGTCAGTCATTGGACTTTCTTAAAGACATTCTTTAGATTTTAACTATTTTTGTAAAGTCAGTGAATTCATTCATTCACTGTTGTATTGTTTGTTGCACAGTGAGCAGTGACCCAAGTTGTATGTTATATTGTGCTCATCTATGATGTTATTTGTGTATAATTTGTTTATTTATGTAAAAAGCAGGCAGTGGCTTATCTTATCATATGGGTTTATGGACAAATTACCTCATGTAAATAAATAGCTTCACTTCTGCTTTAGCTATTATTGGCTCCTGATAACTGAATGGCGTGTTTCCTGTTATGTATTTTCTGGTAAATGTGTGTGATTACAGAATAAATGTAATGTACTGTAATATATTCAAATAAACACTGATCATTTACTTAAACACAAACTGAATGATGAAGTGTGTTTTCTGCAGTTTCATCAGAACTGAGTTAATCCATGTATGGGAATGTGGAAATCAAGGCTTTTCTCGAAACACAGAAGACAGGAAGTAAAGTGAAATAATGAGAAGTGTGTTGACTTCACACTTCATGAATGTTTTAGTTTTTTTCCTTCGAGGGTTGTGAGCATAACAAAGAGGAAGTCATGACGCATTACAGATTACAATCTCACTGGACGCTCACAGCCTGAAAAACATGCTGCACAAACTCTTTATATGTCAACAGTTATGTGCTATGCTTTCTTCTGTACAGTTTGTTCTTATTTTGTTAATGCATTTTTTTTCTTTTTTTTTGCATGACCTGCGTTTCTGTTTCTCTCTGTTCCAGTTTAAGTTGTACCGGTGACACATACAGCGGCAGAAGACAAAGGAAGAGGAAGTCAGCATCTCATCACATTCATGATTCACACACTGCCAGGAACCACCTGAAACACACACCGATTGCCTCAGACCTGTGTAGAGCTAAATCTGATGACAACAGAGAAGATCATTGAATAAGAGAGAAGAATGAAGATGATCTGGACTTTCACTCTGCTGAAGATTCCTGGTAAAACTCTGACGAAACTTTTGAAAGCAATTTGAATTTACATCTCATTTAAGCCTCATAATTAGCCTAAAGTATTTTATTAAAATGGTTTGTTGTTGTAGATGCAATGACCTCCTTGAGTGTGACTGAACATTCAGGGGGTGGAATCAACATCACTTGCATATATCAAGACAAACATACTGGAAATTCAAAGTATTTTTGTAAAGGACCGTGATTAACATTCTCTAATCTCGTCAAGACTTATGAGAAAAACAAATGGGTTGATTCCGGATGATTCTCTCTGTGTGATGACACAAGAGAAGCAGTTTTCACTGTGACCATCAGAGATCTAAGTGAACGAGATTCTGGGGCGCACCAGTGTGGAGTTAAAAAAATTAGGAATTGATTCCTACACTGAAGTGAATCTGAACGTTAGGTGAGTAATCCAGTAATGCATTTTGAACATGACCATCTCAAATGCTGTTTTTCTTTTGCTTGTTTTTTACAGTTAGGCGCACAAATGATAGTACATTTTAAATTACGTTCATTTTTCTGACCCTGTCCCATTTTCAGCATGAACTCACTACATTTTGATCAATTTCTTAACAAACAAAACTTATGTTATTTTGCATCTCAAATAAATGTATCTTGATCACCTTTTGCATTGAAACACTTATTTTTAGCCATTCTGTACAGAAGTCACGTTCAAAGGCAAATGTCGGCTCTAAGACTGTCACACATGTTTCATGTCTTGTTTTGGACATTTATGTTGTAGTTCTAGTTCAGTCATTTCCTGTTTCCTGTCCTAGTCTGTTTGTAGTTTCTTTGCTGATTAGTTCATTGATTGTTGTCAGCCTGATGAAGATATCTATAGTCATGTCCTCTGTGATTAAGGTGAACTCAAAGACAAGGGGTGAATGCAGAATAACATTTAAATGAAAATAAAGAAATGCAAAACAGTAGGAGGAAAAGAACAAAGCAAATGAACCACGATGAAAAACAGAAACTGATCACTAGGGCAGACAACCAAGACTTAACAAAGCTCAAAGAAACACAAGGGCTGATTATAAAATGGATAAGAAGAAAACAAGAAACACCTGAAAACAATCAATAAACTAATCAACAAAGAAACCGCAATCAGACTACAAGACTAGGACATGAAATAGTAAACTAAGAAACTACAACTACAACACAGAATTCCTAAACATGTCATACAGCGGGAAATATATGACAATGGTGATTGATACATAATCTGGATGATATGTATATGCAGCACACATGCATGGCTAAATGTTTGCCTAAAGATGACAACAAGGAGCTAAAGCATGTTTTAAGAAGGTGGATAAGTGTGTTTGCATTGTGACTGTTTTAACAGTTGCATATGTACTAGAGACATATGCAAATGTTTATATAATCCCAGTTTGTACTGTGTGAAATGTATGGTTGTAGGTATAGAGGCAGGATGTTTGCCTTTTCATTTTCAAATGAGTCTCAGTATTTGAAAGTAACTCTTTATTATATGTATATTATTTATTATATTGTATACTATTCAAATTAAGATTAATGAGCAAAATGTTAAGATTTACAAAAAGAAAACTTTACTGGGTTTCAAAAGCTTTTAAAGCTTGAAAATGTAACGCCGTTTGTCACTGTCAATTATTTTCTCTATTATTTAGCACAAAAACCACCACCCTCAGTATCATCATCATCATCAATAATCACAACTCATCACATCATACATCAGATTCTCCGTCTGTCTCAAATGGTACTCTGGTGATCCGTTCATTCATCTTCTCTCATTTACCTGCAGTTCTCAGAGAGAATCAGTCTCTCGTTGTGTTTTCTCTCAGGTTTGTCTCTGATCATCGCTGTGTCTGTGGCTCTTCCTCTGCTCATCACTGGACTTGTTTAATGTGTAGCGACTGTCTGCATGAAGTGTCAGGCTCGAGCTAAAGGTGGGGTTTTGTCTTGAAATCTCAAGGAACTAATTCCATGGATGCATGGCATTTGTTACCCATTTATAAGTTTGTCAGAGTCATTTATTGATGAGAATCGTGTTTACAGTTGTTTGCCAGTGAATGATATTGTTGTGTGAGGAATGAGAAAATGGAAAGATGTTGTTTCGCCCCGCTGGTCACAACTAGGCGATGCACTGTGATGTTCAGAACTGATGTATTATTAAATGTGAATTATTATTATTGTTGTTATTATTACTATATTTAATGTAGTATATTTGTTTTTACAGGCTCTGATTCAGCCTCTAAAATGCCTGAACCTGGAACAGAAAACAGTGAAGCGGTTTGTGAAATCAAATTGTTTGATAAGAATCAATGTTTGAATGAATGACCTTCATCAAAATATGATGAATACTCCAGGATTACCCATAAACCCCTCTGAATCTACTAAAACTGTCTATGCTACTCCAGGATTACCCATAAACCCCTCTGATTCTACTAAAACTGTCTATGCTACTCCACAATTACCCACAAACCCCTCTGATTCTACGAACACCATTATGCTACCGTTTAACAGTGCTGAAGCTCGCATGAGCCAGGGATCACAGTAAATACATGTTAGTGATTGACCATTTCAGTTTGTTGTTGTACCTGATGAAGTAATTTATGTACATTTCTCAATATGCTAATATGCAATATGAAAATTGTGTGTATTTGTATATAACTATGAACAACATAAAATATAATTGTTTTTATAACAATACAGTGTTATTATTGTAACATGACATCACATCAGTAACTCATGTTCTTGTTCTTAAAAACAGCAGCTCACGTCTGTCCATATAAACTGCTTCATGATTTGGTGATTTATGTTTCAGTTTCATACACAAATCTTGAAGCTCAGTTTTTCAGCATTATAAAGATGTTTGTGAAGTGTATTTCATGTCGATGAGAACAGGGTTCATCTGGACAGACTGTGATTGTGTTTGAGATGAATCCGCTGACCGTGGTGCTGAACATCTGCTGAACATAAAGTACTGTGGTCAGAGAGCACAGACAAGACTAATACTGAATATGAATGGGCTGAGGTTGGAAGATTCTCTCTGAATGACAACAAAAGAACAGCAGTTTTCACCATCGGAGATCTGAGAAAACGGGATTCTGGGCCATGTGGAGATAATAAATCAGGAATAAATGTCTGCACTGAAGTGGATCTGACCATTATATTGGGTGAGTAACCCAGTTGCATTTAACCCAGTTTTAAACATGACCATCATCAATGCTGATTTGTTAATTTGGGCATAAATTATTTTCTCATTCAAGTTTCTCAGTCAAGTGCATTCATTATGAAACAAGTTCAACTCAGAAGATTGTTGTGTTGTTATTCTGCTTATTCTGCTTCAAATGTTGAAAAAGGTTATTTTTAGCAGTTTGGTGCACAAATCATGTTGAAGGATAAATCCTGGCTCTAAGATAGACTTTATTAGTCAACAGTAAGTTCAGAGCAACTGAAGATACACCTGTAGAGAGAGCTTAAATGACATTAGTTAATATGCCGAACCTGGATGCTACATGCACTCACGGCTAAATGTTACGTGTAAGCCAGTGGTAAACAGTCTCACCTCACTCTAAACACTGAAATAACACGGAAAGTGTGCGAACCTGAGACTATTTTTAGAGATAAAATATAAATATGTAAAACAATATGTAAATGATGTTTGTATATTGTAGATATAGACACATGCAATCTTGCATCAACATGAATTAAATTGAGCTTGCTCAAGATGGGATGATAATAAACTGAATTATAATAGTAGTAATAATAATAACAACAATAAGAATGTGATTTAACATGGAACACTCTGTTCCAGCAACCACAGCAGTCACAGCAAACGGCCCATCACAAGATGCGAGGGAAGGTAGGCCTAATTAATTATTTCATTTGTATTTGATTGATTGATTTATTGATTTATTGATATACTGTATTTTTCAATTATAAGTAGTTTGAAAGAGTTGTAATGTTATCGTCTACAACTCACAACGTCTCTGTTAATAAAACATGCAATTCATGTCAATTTTATCTGCAGCACAATTCTAAGCATTATGTATAGCATAATTCATACACAAAGATTATTCAGAGCACTGCATTAACATGAATGCAAATAATACAGTAACTAATTTTATATTACTATTACACGTGATATGCATATTTGTAATATTGTTGTTTTTAATGACTGTATCAGTGAGTGAAATATGTATACACTGTAAAATCCAATAGTTTACCTTACTTAGATTTAGTTAGTTATCTTTACTTAGTTGTTATACTTACTAGGTTTTATTAAGTTACAGCTACTTTCAAGGCACATAAAACAATTTACTTACTGTTTTGAGTGACACTTACTTAAAATATTCAAGTAGCCACAAAGAAACCAATGACATTAATAAACCAATGAGAGGCAGCAGTGCACTAATATGTTGCTAATGTGCAACATAACAACAG
>NW_015506699.1:81352-84063 GCF_001515645.1 Sinocyclocheilus grahami
TTTTTTGTTCTGTCACTGTCATTCTGTTACACTGTGGAGCTTCTGTCATGAAAACAAATTCCTCGTATGTGTAAACATACCTGGCAATAAAGCTCATTCTGATTCTGATTCTGATTCTGATAAGCCTAGAGGCAGGAAAATAAAAGTTTCTATGGTGAACTCAAAGGAGGATTTCAAGAACACTACAGTTGAAGAGTTAAAGGGGGCATAACACACACAGTTTCACCCAATCGCATGTTGATCTTGAGTACCTATAGAGTAGTATTGCATCCTTCATATCTCCAAAAATTCTTTAGTTTTATCATATTTATAAAAGAAAAATACAGCTTTACGATTCTCTCCAGAAAAAGCTGAGCTCCTGGAGCTGTGCCGTGGGTGGAGCTAAAGAGTGACGAGCACTTGAATGCTTTTTACAGTCTATGCTTGCGTGCCGATCGAGGGGTGGCGCAAGATGGCGACCTGAACGGTTGTGTTGGTATGAGCTCTGAGGCGTTTTTGAGGAGTTTGCATCTTCTGGGCGAATTTGTTTTGTATTTACAAGGTGGGGAGTGAGAACTCTCTATAAAAGTAGAATGCTTTAACTGTTTAATTAATAAAAACCTCAACAGCAGACTGTGACGTATATTGATAAATCAGACTGCCAGCCCACGTGTGAATTTTTCAAAATACCAAAGAACAAAGATAGAAAGTTACTTTCTTCGCTTCTCGAAGCATCATCTGTAGACTTTGATTCATCCCCAAATACTCCAACAGGCAGTCCTCTTTCAAAAAAAACTTGTCAGGAAGAACCCAAAGTCTCTAATGCCGATATACTTTGTGCTGTCAATGCCCTCACGGATCGCTTTTCAGCAACAGTCCTAGGCCGGTTATCATCCAGTTCGCACTCCGGACCTACAAAGAGAAAGTCTGGAGAGCTGCACGGGATCATCCTGCACTCAAGGAAAGAGGTGTTCGCCTGGCAGAGGACCTGACATTTGCAGAAAGACAACAGAGGAAGTTGCTATGGCCAAGGGTAAAAGCGGCGAGAGAGGAGGGGAAGAGAGCTTACTTTCGTGGAGCAGATGCTTTTATTGATGGAGAAAAACGGTCTGTTGACGAATATCAAGATGAATATTAACCGAGTGCACTGTAAAATCCAATAGTTTACCTTACTTAGATTTAGTTAGTTATCTTTACTTAGTTGTTATACTTACTAGGTTTTATTAAGTTACAGCTACTTTCAAGGCACATAAAACAATTTACTTACTGTTTTGAGTGACACTTACTTAAAATATTCAAGTAGCCACAAAGGAACCAATGACATTAATAAAGCAGTGAGAGGCAGCAGTGCACTAATATGTTGCTAATGTGCAACATAACAACAGCAGAAGAAGAAAATAAAGAGTCTTAATAGACTTTTCACTCATTTCCTCCATGTCTGCAGTTATCTTTCACTAGTTGCATTCACTCGTTTCCCAAAGTCATCTTGAATGTTGCATTCTCAATACAACTGAAATATTTGAGAGAACATCACATAAGCTAACTTCATAAATTGATGATGATTTTCCTAAAATGTGTTTTTTTTAACTCCCCATTATAGTGATAAGCAGTCCCTTTGGTTGGGCACTTTCAACTTGATTTACCTTCCTGTTACTGTAGTAATGCAATATGAAGTCAGAGTTAATTGATTTCAAAGGAAGAAAAGTAATTAATAGGTTGCTTATAGAAAGTGACCTATTTTCTTAGAAAATGATTAGTGCATTAAATGTGTGTTCATTAACGAACTTTATCAAATTTATTTTTTCATAAAGACCCTGATATGTTTTTCTTTGGGTTTATATCATTTTTAAATTGTGTGTGGTAATATGCTACAGTCTCACACAGACTTAAACATTCAGCACGTGAACCACAACATACTAAAACAGTCTATGCTACTCCAGGATTACCCACAAACCCCTCTGATTCTACAAAAACAGTCTATGCTACTCCAGGATTACCCACAACCCCCTCTGATTCTACTAAAACAGTCTATGCTACTCCAGGATTACCCACAACCCCCTCTGATTCTACTAAAACAATCTATGCTACTCCAGGATTACCCACAACCCCCTCTGATTCTACTAAAACAGTCTATGCTACTTCACAATTACCCACAAACCCCTCGGATTAGTTGCTCCATCATCATCATCATCTACTGAGGGTCTGAAAGACACAGACGGTCCTGATGATGATTTGCTCAGTAAACACCACCATTGCACCTGCTGAAAGGATTTGTGTAATGTTTTCTCATTTTGCTTAAAATTATATGGGCAATAATGTGTTTAATGTGTGTTTTGTTGTATATAACTGTGAACAAAATAAAAGATGATTGTTCTTTATATCAATACCGTGTTATTATTTTGACATCAAATCACATCAGTAACTAATGTTCTTGTTCTTACAAAGTCAGCAGCAGCTCAGGTCTGTCCATATAAACTGCATTATGATTTGATTTGTTTCAGTTACACAGCTCCTGAAGGTCAGTTATTCTGCATTATGTTTTATGAGGTGTAATGCCATCTTCTGGAGTGACTGAGACTGTGTGTGTGTGTGTGTGTGTGTGTGTGTGTCTCTGTGTGTGTGTGTGTATGTCTGTCTCTGTCTCTCTCTCTCTCTCTCTGTGTGTGTATGTCTGTCTCTGTCTCTCTCTCTCTCTGTGTGTGTGTGTGTGTGTGTGTGTGTGTGTGTGTGTG
>NW_015506699.1:84246-90818 GCF_001515645.1 Sinocyclocheilus grahami
TGAATGTCCCCATAAATCATGGAAACACAACGTGTGTGTGTGTGTGTGTGTGTGTGTGTGTGTGTGTGTGTGTGTGTGTGTTGCTGTCCGTGGTGCTGAACATCATCTGAACACTAGAGGGAGCCGCTGGACTCTCAATCCTCAACACTTTAATTTCTCCTTTATTTGTTTCACTTTCGTTTCAATCTGATTTTATTTTCACTTCCCACTTTATTATTCTCTCTCCCTCTCTATCGGTGGCAGATATATATAGGAGGTGGGCATCTCTGTCACATTCATCAGTTCATGTTAAACATGTAACCAGGAAAGAAACACTAAAACTCATCTGAACACACATCGAGAGCTTCAGAAGAACTGAATCTACTAACAACAGAGAAGATCACTGAATAAGAGAGAAGAATGAAGATCATCTGCACTTTCACTCTGCTGATGATTCCTGGTAAGAAACTGAACTCTTTCACTTCAGCTCATGTTGATGTTGAAAAGTTGAAGAGAGCTCATTTATGTGTAACCTCATAAATATATTAAAGTGTTTTTAATGCTGGTTTGTTGTAGGTGTGGTGAGCTCCATCAGTGTGACAGGATATTCAGGAGGAGGAGTCAGCATCACATGCAGATATGATAGAGGATATACAGAAAATGCTAAGTATTTTTGTAGAGGACAGTGGTCAGAGTGCACAGACCAAATCAAGACGGATAAAACAAATGGTGAAAAATGGGTTGATTCTGGAAGATTCTCTCTGTATGACGACACAAGAGCAGCAGTTTTCACTGTGACCATCAGAGATCTGAGTGAAGAGGATTCTGGGATGTACCAGTGTGCCGCTGATATCTCTTGGGCTAAAGATTTCTACTCTGAAGTGAATCTGAATGTTTTAACAGGTGAGTGACTGAGACTCTGAAACTCGTGATGATCTCCACTATATCAGCACAAACACTGACTGTAATTACTGTGATTCGTACACTACATGTAATCCTCTAAAAAAAAACATCAGAAAAACAATAACAGGACGAATGTAATTTTTTTTTATCTTGCAATATAGATTGACACTTATAAAATGAGTAAGCAACCAGATGTCTTAATTTAATACAAACTGACAAATGATCAAAGCTTTAAAAAGTCTTTAAAAGGAAGTGAAGTATCAGTGAGAGAACATTTACACATCTAGCACTCCATCTTACTGACACTTTACTGTGTTTTAGATGCAAACAGTCACAGAATATCTACATCATCATCATCATCTTCATCTTTCTCACCAGGAGAATCTCCACTGATCTCATCTGCGTCTCCTGTAACTGGTACAAACTCACTGATTTCTGTCAGTCGGTCAGTTTTGATCTTCAGAGTGATTGAGTGAATCTCTGGTGTTTGCAGGCTCTTCTCTGATCATCAGTGTGTCTGTGCTTCTGCTTCTGATCTTCAGTGTGATTCTGTTGGTGATCGTCTCTCTCTGGAGGAGGCGTCAGTCTCACGGTAACACTCCTGCTCCTTTACTCCCTCCTACACATTTAGTTTCTTTAACAGGTTTGTGTATATATTTCTTACACTGATCAAGCTGGTCCATTAACATTCAAAGAGATGTGATAATGTCTAATCAATGTACGAAGGAAATTAATAAATGTATTGAGATATGATTTGATCCACATGGGAATAAACTTTTGTTCATCTGTTTATTTTTGACAGACGCTCATCCCTCATCCAGAAGATCTCACAGGACTCCAGCAAACACTGACGCGGTTAGAATTAATGTGATTTTAAAAAATGTTTGTTTTGATCAAACATAAGAACTAATTGTAGCATCTGATTATTGAAAGACTGAATTATTATTAAATTTGTCAAATCTATTTCTCTCCCCAGGCTTCTAATTATCATTGTGATTACGAGGAGACTGAAGACAATCGCAGACAATTACCCACAAACCCCTCTGATTCTACTAATGCAATCTATGCTAATCCAGAATTACCCATAAACCCCTCTGATTCTACTAATGCAATCTATGCTAATCCAGAATTACCCATAAACCCCTCTGATTCTACTAATGCAATCTATGCTAATCCAGAATTACCCATAAACCCCTCTGATTCTACTAATGCAATCTATGCTAATCCAGAATTACCCATAAACCCCTCTGATTCTACTAATGCAATCTATGCTAATCCAGAATTACCCATAAACCCCTCTGATTCTACTAACAGAGTTCACACTGTAACATTGCAGAAGTCCACGTCTTTCAGTCATTATCATCTACTGAGGGTCTGAAAAACACAGACGGTCCTGATGATGTTCCTTCAACAATTATCTGTCTTCACATTAATGTCTATCGTTGCATGCAGTTATGAGCCAGTGATTACAGTAAATACATGTTAGCGATCTGCTGTTTTTAGTTTATTTGCTCAGTAAACACCACCATTGCACCTGCTGAAGGGATTTATGTCATTTTCTTAGTATGTTTAAAACATGGTGTGCATTTGTGAACAAAATAAAAGATTATAAAAGAAGTATAAATAAAATCATTATTATTTTAGCATCAAACCACATCAGTAACTCATTTTCTTACAAAGTCAGCAGCAGCTCAGGCCTGTCCATATAAACTGCATTATGATTTGATTTATGTTTCAGTTACACAGCTCCTGAAGGTCAGTTATTCTGCATTATGTTTTATGAGGTGTAATGCCATCTTCTGGACTGACTGAGACTGTGTGTGTGTGTGTGTGTGTGTGTGTGTTGCTGTCCGTGGTGCTGAACACCATCTGGACACTAGAGGGAGCCGCTGGACTCTCATTCCTCAACACTTTCATTTCTCCTTTATTTGTTTCACTTTCGTTTCAATCTGATTTTATTTTCACTTCCCACTTTATTATTCTCTCTCCCTCTCTATCTGTGGCAGATATATAGAGGAAGTGGGCGTCTCTGTCACATTCATCAGTTCATGTTAAACATGTAACCAGGAAAGAAACACTCAGAACTCATCTGAACACACATCGAGAGCTTCAGAAGAACTGAATCTACTAACAACAGAGAAGATCACTGAATAAGAGAGAAGAATGAAGATCATCTGCACTTTCACTCTGCTGATGATTCCTGGTAAGAAACTGAACGCTTTCTCTTCAGCTCATGTTGATGTTGAAAAGTTGAAGAGAGCTCATTTATGTGTAGCCTCATAAATATATTAAAGTGTTTTTAATGCTGGTTTGTTGTAGGTGTGGTGAGCTCCATCAGTGTGACAGGATATTCAGGAGGAGGAGTCAGCATCACATGCAGATATGATAGAGGATATACAGAAAATGCTAAGTATTTTTGTAGAGGACAGTGGTCAGAGTGCACAGACCAAATCAAGACGGATAAAACAAATGGTGAAAAATGGGTTGATTCTGGAAGATTCTCTCTGTATGACGACACAAGAGCAGCAGTTTTCACTGTGACCTATGTGTCTCCTGATGTCCCTGTGAAGACCAGATTCATTGAAGGAACTGAAAGAGTAAAAGAGACATTCAAACAAATACGTAGAGTTTTATTCAACTGGGGACTAGTTTTATGAACGTGAATTCACTTATTATTATGTTTAACATCACTATATATAAGTTATTATGCTAAATAAATTAAATAAGAACGTAAATGATGAATGTAAAAATGCGTAGGATTTTAAAGTGTAATTATAGCACTGTAATATAAACCAGTAATAATGAAACAATCAGAAACGTGTGCAGTTACCATAGAAAGCGCTGCTGATTGGATGTGTGTCAATCATTTTATTTTCACTTCCCCCATTATTCTCTCTCCCTCTCTATCTGTGGCAGATATATAGAGGAAGTGGGCGTCTCTGTCACATTCATCAGTTCATGTTGAACATGTGACCAGGAAAGAAACACTCAGAACTCATCTGAACACACATCGAGAGCTTCAGAAGAACTGAATCTACTAACAACAGAGAAGATCACTGAATAAGAGAGAAGAATGAAGATCATCTGCACTTTCACTCTGCTGATGATTCCTGGTGAGAATCATTTTACTTTATTTTATGTAAAACACTTTGAATTATCATTGTGTATGAAATGTGCTATATAAATAATTGTGCCTTGCCTTGCCTTGCCTTGAAGGAGTAAAAGGTTAATTTAAACAAAAAAATACGGTGTAAAACTCAACAGGTGGTGAAATTTTTACCATATTAAAATGTGCCATTTTTATCAATCAGAAACATATGCTTATATTTACCATAGAGCTTCTGCTGTTTGCATGTGTGTCCTTCGGATGGCACTGTCCAGTATCTCACTTTCACTTCCTTATTTATATTATATTTGATATATATTTTGGGCTAAAGATTTCTACTCTGAAGTGAATCTGAATGTTTTAACAGGTGAGTAACTGAGACTCTGAAACTCGTGATGATCTCCACTATATCAGCACAAACACTGACTGTAATTACTGTGATTCGTACACTACATGTAATCCTCTAAAAAAAAAACATCAGAAAAAAAATAACAGGACAAATGTAATTTTTTTTATCTTGCAATATAGATTGACACTTATAAAATGAGTAAGCAACCAGATGTCTTAATTTAATACAAACTGACAAATGATCAAAGCTAAAAAACAAATGTATGTATACAGTGATGAAGACGCAGATATTGTGTGTGTGTGTGTGCATGTGTGTGTGTGTGTGTGTGTGTGTGTGTGTGTGTTTCACTAGTGTTAATGAAAGAAGATGAAGTGCTGTTCTTCATCAAGAACATCATCGTCATCACACTGATATCTGAGTTTGTATTCAACAGGTCAAAAAATCAGTGCTGTGACGGGATATTCAGGAGGAAACATCATTATAAACTACAGATATGAGACGCTAGAATATAATTCTTTGATAGACGTCTGTAAAACTGGAGCAGATCAATGTTTAACTCTAATAAACACTAACAGAGCAGCAGAATGGACACATGACGGCCGATTCTCTGTTCATGATGACAGATCTGCTCGTCTCTTACGTGTGTTTATCAGAGAACTGAATGAGAACGATTCTGGAGAATATAAGATTGTAGTCAAAGTTTCTGAAGACTACAGTTTCTTCTCTGAGTTTCACCTGGACGTTAAGAAAGGTGAGCTGCTTTCATTCACTCATGCATTTGTTTATGTGGTGAACTGATGAATCTGTTGTTTAATGTGAACATGATTTGTCTCTCAAGCAGCTGATTGTTGTGAGAAGAGCATCAGTCTATCAGCTGCTGCAGGAGGATCTGTGAACATCAGCTGCAAATACCCACAATCCCACAGTGCTGATGTGAAGTTTGTCTGCAGGAGATCTGAATCTGATCTCTGTGCTGAAGAGACGTCTGTGAAGAAGAGCAGAAGATGGAGCGCTGAGGGACAGATGCAGCTGTATGATGACAGAGAGCAGCAGCTCCTGACGGGAACCATCAGTCATGTGACTCAACAGCATTCAGCTGAATACTGGTGTGGAGTTCAGTCTGATCAAGGACACAAGAGCTTCATCACACGAGTCCTCCTCAGAGTTACTGGTCAGCACTGATGAAACAAACCAGCCTCTCTTATGCTTTTATTTCAAGTTGGCAGTTTGTGGTTTTGTGTGTCAGCAAACATGTCTGATGGTTCAGTAATGTGTGAAAAACACCACCGTCTTTAAAAGGAAGTCAAGTATCAGTGAGTGTTAGAATTTACACATCTAGCACTCCATCTTACTGACACTTTACTGTGTTTTAGATGCAAACAGTCACAGAATATCTACATCACCATCATCATCATCATCTTCTTCATCTTTCTCACCAGGAGAATCTCCACTGATCTCATCTGCGTCTCCTGTAACTGGTACAAACTCACTGATTTCTGTCAGTCGGTCAGTTTTGATCTTCAGAGTGATTGAGTGAATCTCTGGTGTTTGCAGGCTCTTCTCTGATCATCAGTGTGTCTGTGCTTCTGCTTCTGATCTTCAGTGTGATTCTGTTGGTGATCGTCTCTCTCTGGAGGAGGCGTCAGTCTCACGGTAACACTCCTGCTCCTTTACTCCCTCCTACACATTTAGTTTCTTTAACAGGTTTGTGTATATATTTCCTACACTGATCAAGCTGGTCCATTAACATTCAAAGAGATGTGATAATGTCTAATCAATATACGAAGGAAATTAACAAATGTATTGAGATATGATTTGATCCACATGGGAATAAAATTTCATTCATCTGTTTATTTTTGACAGACGCTCATCCCTCATCCAGAAGATCTCACAGGACTCCAGCAAACACTGACGCGGTTAGAATTAATGTGATTTTTTAAAATATGTTTGTTTTGATCAAACATAAGAACTAATCGTAGTATCTGATTATTGAAAGACTGAATTATTATTAAATTTGTAAAATCTATTTCTCTCCCCAGGCTTCTAATTATCATTGTGATTACGAGGAGACTGAAGACAATCGTAGACAATTACCCACAAACCCCTCTGATTCTACTAATGCAATCTATGCTAATCCAGAATTACCCATAAACCCCTCTGATTCTACTAATGCAATCTATGCTAATCCAGAATTACCCATAAACCCCTCTGATTCTACTAATGCAATCTATGCTA
>NW_015506699.1:91025-93744 GCF_001515645.1 Sinocyclocheilus grahami
TTATGGGGACCAAATGTCCCCACAAGGATAGTAATACTAGTCAATTTTGACCTTGTGGGGACATTTTTGAGGTCCCCATGAGGAAACAAGCTTATAAATCATACAGAATTAGTTTTTTTGAGAAAGTAAAAATGCACAAAGTTTCCTGTAAGGGGTAGGTTTAGGTGTAGGGTTGGTGTAGGGCAACAGCACATACAGTTTGTACAGTATAAAAACCATTACGCCTATGGAATGTCCCCATAAAACATGGAAACACAACGTGTGTGTGTGTGTGTGTGTGTGTTGCTGTCCGTGGTGCTGAACACCATCTGAACACTAGAGGGAGCCGCTGGACTCTCATTCCTCAACACTTTCATTTCTCCTTTATTTGTTTCACTTTCGTTTCAATCTGATGTGTTTGATATGTGTCTCCTGATGTCCCTGTGAAGACCAGATTCATTGAAGGAACTGAAAGAGTAAAAGAGACATTCAAACAAATACATAGTTTTATTCAACTGGGGACTAGTTTTATGAACGCGAATTCACTTATTATTATGTTTAACATCACTATATATAAGTTATTATGCTAAATAAATTAAATAAGAACGTAAATGATGAATGTAAAAATGCGGAGGATTTTAAAGTGTAATTATAGCACTGTAATATAAACCAGTAATAATGAAACAATCAGAAACGTGTGCAGTTACCATAGAAAGCGCTGCTGATTGGATGCGTGTCAATCATTTTATTTTCACTTCCCCCATTATTCTCTCTCCCTCTCTATCTGTGGCAGATATATAGAGGAAGTGGGCGTCTCTGTCACATTCATCAGGAAAGAAACACTAAAACTCATCTGAACACACATCGAGAGCTTCAGAAGAACTGAATCTACTAACAACAGAGAAGATCACTGAATAAGAGAGAAGAATGAAGATCATCTGCACTTTCACTCTGCTGATGATTCCTGGTGAGAATCTGACGAAACCATTTAAACGTTTGTCTCATTTAACCCTCATAATTATCATAGTATTGTATTAAGATGCTGGTTTGTTGTAGGTGTGGTGAGCTCCATCAGTGTGACAGGATATTCAGGAGGAAAAGTCATGATCACATGCAAATATGAAAGAAAATATACAGAAAATGCAAAGTATTTTTGTAAAGGACAGAAGCCAGTTACACCACAGATTGGATGGTGCTCAGACCTCATCAAGACTGAAGAGAAAAACAAATGGGTTCATTCTGAAAGATTCTCTCTGTATGACGACACAAGAGCAGCAGTTTTCACTGTGACCATCAGAGATCTGAGTGAAGAGGATGCTGGGACATACCAGTGTGGAGTTGATATCCATATCAGTGAAGATTTCTACACTGAAGTGAATCTGAACATTATAACAGGTGAGTGACTGAAACCTTCAAACTTGTGATGATCTCCACAACATCACCACACTATAATTCATTCAAATAAACGATGAGTGTAATCCTAATGCGCTATTCTATTTTACTTCAGAATTGTATCTCTAACAGCCCATATAAAATAAATAACCATAATTAAGAAATCAACAGATTTTTTTTTTTAAATCAAAGCATGAATAACAGCTTTTACTTGTCCATTCTGGTATAAGTGTGATTATGCATGGATAAGGATTTTCTGCTTTGCATCAGGAATTTATTTGGCTAAAATAGTTTAATCCGCACCTAGCCATGGATCATCCCTTACGTTTACTTAAAACTCTTCCTGAGAGTTTAAAGTTGCTGAAAAGCACAAGCGCTTTGTGGATTTGTGTGTGAAACATTCCTGATTGGTCAATAATGAGTGAAAGACATCAGCGTCTGTGAGAAAAGGGAAGTAAAGTAAGAAGAATACATTTTAATTTCTTGTGTAAGTGACACTGCCTTTTCTGTGATGTATAGATAAACTATCACAGAACATCATCTTCATCTTTCTCACCAGGAGAATCTCCACTGATCTCATCTGCGTCTCCTGTAACTGGTACAAACTCACTGATTTCTGTCAGTCGGTCAGTTTTGATCTTCAGAGTGATTGAGTGAATCTCTGGTGTTTGCAGGCTTTTCTCTGATCATCAGTGTGTCTGTGCTTCTGCTTCTGATCTTCAGTGTGATTCTGTTGGTGATCGTCTCTCTCTGGAGGAGGCGTCAGTCTCACAGTAAAACTCATTTTACTTTCTTTAAAAGACAATGTCTATTTTTCCATGTTGCACATTGCAAACTGGTGCATTATCATTCATAGAGACATTTTTAGTATTATTTTTCTTTCTTTTTTTTTTTTTTCTCAGAACAACTTCATGAAAACCTCCTGCTGAAACAACTACAAATGAGCAAAAATAGATTGATGTTGATTTGATGTTTGTCTTTGACAGACGCTGATTCTACATCCAGAAGTACTCATGCGACAAATGGAAACAATAAAGCTGTTAGTACAATAACTATGATTGGAAAGTTATGTTTGTTTTGATCAGTAAAAGATAAATAATTCTAGCGCTGTTCATTTTAATAAATATTTACAGTAAGTTTGTTAATTTAATAATGAAATAAAAACAGTTCTGTGTCTCTCTTTAGGTTTCTCACGCTGGCTGTGATTACAAGGAGATGAAAGACACTCACGAACATTTACCCACAAACCCCTCTGTTTCTCCTGACTGTGTTCAGAAAGCCACTGGTGACTCTCAGATCATTGTCACATCTGCTGAGGATCTGAATTATGCCGTGGTGCATTTCCACA
>NW_015506699.1:94925-95665 GCF_001515645.1 Sinocyclocheilus grahami
GACTGTCCTGACAGTGTCAGATTGAGGAATAATCAGGATTACAGTGAATACCCTGCTGTCAATCATCTCACTGCCTGACGAGTAACAGCAGAGAACGCTTGTAACAAAATGATGGACATTACTGATGGCCTGGCATCAAAGGACACACATACTGCATAAACCGATAATGTCAGAGAAAAATGGTTTCCTCCAGATGAGTTTCATCTGTTTCTTCCAAATCTGATACATAAAACATTTGCTACAGTTTGTCACTTGTGTATTTAAAGTTTAAGGCACCAATGCGTGATTTTCTGTAAAGCTGCTTTGAAACGATATTTAATGTGAAAAGCGATACGTGAATACAAATTATGTGGTTTAACATCTCATACCTTGTGTTGATCTCTGTCTTTTTTGGACAGGATCATCTAGATTCAGTGTGAGGTAAAGCTTTCTTTGTCTGATTGAGAGGTGAAGTGTGTATTTGTGACACTAACGTCATCAACAAAACACTGTTTTCAAATGTTTTCAATGTGTCTTATGGAGGAATCTACTGGTGATCACATGAAAAAAAAAGTCACAAAAAAACATTAATCATCATTATCTATTGTTACGACCCTCCTTTAGTTGTTAAACGTCTAGGGCAGTGTTTCCCAACTGGGGTGCAGTCTGTCGAGAGCAAGGGTGCCGTGTAAAAAATCTTTTTAAAATATTTTTAGATTGCTAAAATGTTCAAAAAAGCAGCTATTATATAATATCCATTT
>NW_015506699.1:96553-98068 GCF_001515645.1 Sinocyclocheilus grahami
AAAACTAAAAAGCAATTTATTTCATTTGTAGGCCTATCGTTATTTAATTTATCGTTATTAGTAATTTCTTTATTTGTTCTTATTTTATTATTAATTGCTTAACCTCCTTGTAATTTTTTATTCAATTCAAAGTTTTAAATCAAGCTATCTCGTGCTACTGCAACAAAATTACCCAACTGTAAAATCAAAAATACACTGAGCAAAACTTTGTTTAATTACCATTATAACTAGCTATCTCACAATGTTTACATATGAATAAAAGCCTACATTAAAATCTGTCATATAAATTGGTCTCTTCATTAGAAATTAGCCTACTGATTGCCACCATTGATGGACAATTTTTTTTTATAATATGAAAAATATCTGTATGACATTATATTCTGCAGTTCTTCCCTGCTGTACCGAATATCTATACTTTTCAAAGTATCATATCGAAGTTAGAAATTCAAATACTGTGACAAAATTAATTTTGTAGAGTGCCACAAATTTGTTAACATTTCCAAAGGGTGCCACGACTAAAGACAAGTTGGGAAACACTGGTCTAGGGACTGAGAAGGGGATTGCCAGCTTCACACTCAGTGTGTAAGTGAAAGTAACTACGACTGGAGACTAAATCAAGCAAACTTGTTTTATTTAAAGACCGTGACAGTTATTTACCAAAGACAAAAAAAAAAATGAACCGGTGTGTATATAAAAATAAAAGAAACAGTTATTTACAACAGAATCCTAGACACACCAGCAGCTTTTATAATGTTGGACAACTGGGGAGGTTGAAGGGAAACTGGATTGTGCCAAAAGAAAAAAAGTAACGAAACCAAAAGGAATCTAGCTAACCCATTTTGGTCCTTAGCTCATTTGGAGGGAATTTGTCTTTTTAGTCCTAAACAAAAATAAAGAAAAATGTGAAAAGGAAAACATCTTCAACGTCCGAGTAGCTCAACTTCACTAACTAACCAAACAAAACAAAAACAAAAAATACAGAAAGTGGCACAAATCCCTAACCTAGTGTCTAACAACGAAATCAAACTACATGTGCACCATGTAAGTCACGTGACATAACTTACCTACCCCTTTACCTCCGTCCAGTTTTAACACATCTTTGAAAAAAGCTTTGTAAGGCTTTCAAATGTCACAGATCTTGAGCTCTACCCCGGGCCCAGGAGTCTGCACCTAACAGTTAAGTATTTTGGGGTATGTAGCCTAGACCTTTGGCCGTAGGGAATAACGTCACTGACAGCTGTCTAACGTCCAAGGGGCAACTCCCATAGCAATATGGTAGAGTTGGTACTTAGTGCTCGCCATGGTTCTGGCATGCACTCCCCTCAGCATGGTGGCGTGGGTATACCATTCCCCATAGGGACCCCTAGAGGACGCAGTTTGAAATTCCCATGAAAGGGAACGTCTCAGGTTACTTATGTAACCATGGTTCCCTGAGTAGGGAACGAGACACTGCGTCCTCTAGGTTTCTTGCCATGCTGCGGACGCAAGCTTCAGATGAAGAAGTGAATGATGTGT
>NW_015506699.1:98114-99830 GCF_001515645.1 Sinocyclocheilus grahami
ATGCTTCAGACACGGATCACGACGAGGCGTTCCCCCATAGCGACCCCTAGAGGACGCAGTGTCTCGTTCCCTACTCAGGGAACCATGGTTACATAAGTAACCTGAGACGTTCCCTTATATAGCACAACTGGACGTCAATCAGCAAGCTCGATGGAAGAACAACCCCTTCCCGTCATCACACCCAATCAGCTCGTCCCGAATGATTGACAAATGAGCCGACCAATCCGCGCGTCACCTGCAAAAGTGAAAGTAAAAGGGAGAGAGAGAACGCGACAGGGGAAAAAATTCAAGCAAAAGAACACAAAAACTAAAAAAAAAAATACTCAAACAACAAGTCAGCGTCACATAGGGATGTAACATATATAAATAAAAGCTCTGATAAAAACGTAAAACTAAGTCTTTGGAATAGAATCATTTTGTCGAAATCTCTTTGAAATAATACTTTATAATGAGTTTTATGTATGTGAGTCCTGCATCTCAATATAAAGCATTTGTAAAAAACAAGGTTTACTTCCCTCTTTTTTTAACCATCTCTCTATCAGAGGAAGTGGGCGTCTCTGTCACATTCATCAGTTCATGTTAAACATGTAACCAGGAAAGAAACACTCAGAACTCATCTGAACACACATCGAGAGCTTCAGAAGAACTGAATCTACTAACAACAGAGAAGATCACTGAATAAGAGAGAAGAATGAAGATCATCTGGACTTTCACTCTGCTGATGATTCCTGGTAAGAAACTGAACTCTTTCACTTCAGCTCATGTTGATGTTGAAAAGTTGAAGAAAGCTCATTTATGTGTAGCCTCATATATATTTTAAAGTGTTTTAATGCTGGTTTGTTGTAGGTGTGCTGAGCTCCATCAGTGTGACAGGATATTCAGGAGGAGGAGTCAGCATCACATGCAGATATGATAGAGGATATACAGTGAATGCTATGTATTTTTGTAGAGGACAGTGGTCAGAGTGCACAGACCAAATCAAGACTGAAGAGAAAAACAAATGGGTTCATTCTGAAAGATTCTCTCTGTATGACAAAACAAGTGCAGCGATTTTCACTGTGACCATCAGAGATCTGAGTGAACGGGATTCTGACATTTCCTACTGTGGAACTGATATTTATGCAAAAGTAGATTCCTACACTGAAGTGAATCTGAAAGTTTTAACAGGTGAGTAACTGAGACCCTCAAACCCGTGATGATCTCCACAACATCACCACACTCAACACTGAGTGTCTGTAATTACTGTTATCACACGTGTATTCAATGCCATCAATGCCATCAATGCCATCAATAACCTTTAAATCTCCTGCTGTAACACTCATAAAATAATAAAGTGATATATGCGATATTGATATATGTATCAGATATATGTTCACAGAGAACAAAATTACAAATGATTAAATCTGGAGAAAAAAAATGTTCTGAACGTGGTAATTGCATATTTCTGCAGTGAATTGTGAATTGGTGGGATTTTGTTAAATGCGAGCCAAAATCATCACAATTAAAAGAACCAAAGACTTAAACTACTTCAGTCTGTGTGCACTGAATTTATTTAATACACGAGTTTCACAATTTGAGTTGAATTACTGAAATAAATGACCTTTTCCACGACATTCTAATTTATTGAGATGCACCTGTGTATATACAGTGGGGCAAAAAAGTATTTAGTCAGCCACCAATTGTGCAAGTTCTCCCACTTAAAAAGATGAGAGAGGC
>NW_015506699.1:101214-101856 GCF_001515645.1 Sinocyclocheilus grahami
TATATATATATATATATATATATATATATATATATATATATATATACATACAACAATCAAACAATTTTAAGAAAAAAATATATATATATGTATATATATTAGCACAACTATTTTAACAGGTTAACATTTCTATCTCCCTGTTTCTCTTTCTTTCTTTTGACTCTGTGTGTTTTCTCAGTGGGATGGTTGTGAAGGTTCAGGATAAGTTTCGTGTGTACAGAATGTGAGGAAAACCTAAGGCAGAAAGGATACTACTTCATAGACGATGAACTGTACTGTGAAACCCACGCTCATGCCCAGGCAAAACCACCTGAGAGTCCAGACCTTTGATCTTCTCAGTGATCTTCTGATTGCATCAGGGCACCAACTACTCAATGCATGAACATCTTGTTTTAACCACAGACACAAAAGTTATACAACAATTCATGCACAGTCATGTCAACCAGATACTGAGAGAGAGACACAGTGCATAATCGTGTGTGCTGGGATGCAGTATTTTGCACTTACTTTGTAGTAATAGAGGGTGTTGACTGAAATAAGTTTGTATGAATACAGTTTTTGTTTTTGGAGAATCATAATAGCTCTTATCTGTTGTATTTGAGCAGGACAGGTTTGGACTTTGGTGACACATAAAACAAATTC
>NW_015506699.1:103631-104590 GCF_001515645.1 Sinocyclocheilus grahami
ACTGGACTGGTGTCTTACCTTAGACCCGCCCTGAGTGAGCTGTGAAGCTGGATCACGTGAATCATTCGTGATCCAGCTTCACCTACAGAAGAAGTGAGTATAAGGTTTTTTAATGAATCTTTGCAAATAGCCTTTCCTAATAATGTGCTAATTAGCAAGTTTCATGATGAATGCAGCTAAAGTAAACAGTCCCTCAGAGAGCAGCTCGGAAGAGAGAGGCGGAGTCAGCACAGCTCATTAACATTTAAATGAAAATGCTACAAAATGGCTTGCTCTGAAAAGAGCTGTTTTTGACAGGGTAAAAAAAAAGGGTTTTTTACACTACCCTTGAGAAATTTTAACCAAACTATGTTACAGACTTTTCATTAAGACCCTAAAGAATCATATCAACTTGTGGAAAATGGGCATCCGATGACCCCTTTAAGTAATCTTGACCTGAATTCATAAATGTTACAGCAAAGTGACCAGAAATGTGTTTATATTGAAAAATTATATTATTTAACAGATGAACAAAACAGGCTGGTGAGAGGATATTCAGGAGGAAACGTCATTTTAAACTACAAATATGAGACGCTAGATTAAAATTATTTGATAGACGTCTGTAAAACTGGAGCAGATCAATGTTTAACTCTAATAAACTAACAGAGCAGCAAAATGGACACATAACGGCCGATTCTCTGTTCATGATGACAGATCTGCTCGTCTCCTACGTGTGTTTATCAGAGAACTGAATGTGAACGATTCTGGAGAATATAAGATTGTAGTCAAAGTTTCTGAAGACTACAGTTTCTTCTCTGAGTTTCACCTGGACATCAGAGACGGTGAGCTGCTTTCATTCACTCATGCATTTGTTTCTGTGGTGAACTGATGAATCTGTTGTTTAACGTGAACTTGATTTGTCTCTCAAGCAGCTGATTGTTGTGAGAAGAGCATCAGTCTATCAGCTGCTGCAGGAGGAT